>NW_015173730.1:308205-322983 GCF_001447785.1 Gekko japonicus
TCTGTTTCGGTGCACAGAAGCATAGGCCTCAAAACAGAAGCAGATGGAAAAGATAAAACAACACAAACAGATGGGAAGAAGTTGCAAAACTACAGCAAAAATAATGTTACTCTTATGTTTGGGGGAGGATTTTTAGGGGGGGGGCATGTTTCTTTTATTTTGTCCTTATTTGGCAGGAGGGTTTTAATGGAGAAGACCAAAAACCAGCCCACAACAGACCTTACAGCGATGCCATCTTGAGGCCTGCATCTTCCGTTCAGGTTTACTCACAAGTTTCTTTCGGAAGTCCAGGATTCTGTGTTGCCGCACTGAAGCAGAAGTGCTTAAAATAGAGTTGCCAGCCTCCAGGTGGGGCCTGGAGAGCTCCTGCTTTTAGAACTGGTCTCCAGAGATCAGCTCCCCTGGAGAAAATGGCTGCTTTGAAGGGCGGACTCTCTGGCATTGCACCATGCTGAGGCCCCTCCCCTCCCCAAACCCCACCCTCTTTTGGATCCAACCCCAAAGTCCCCAGGTATTTTCCAACCCAGACCTGGCAACGCTAACTTAAAACCTTCTCATTCTCGTCCTCCAGTCACCATCCTATTGGTAGCAATCAGAGTGTCAGACTAAAATCTGGGAGATACATAGCGTTGCCAGCTCCAGGCTGGGAAATACCTAGAGATTTAGGGGGTGGAGCCTGAGGAGGAGGGCGTGGTTTGGGGAGGGGAGGGACTTCAGTGGGGGTATAATGCCATAGAGTCCACCTTCCAAAGCAGCCATTTTCTCCAGGGGAACTGATCTCTGTCAGATGGAGATCAGTCATAATAGCTGGAGATCTCCAGCCACTACCTGGAGTCTGACAACCCTACAGGTTGGAATCCCCGCTTTGCCATGGAAGCTTCCTGGGCGACCTTGGGCCAGTCACTCTCTCTCTTTCAGCTTAACCTATCTCAAAGGGTTGTTGTTATAGAGATAAGATGCTGGAAGGGAGAATGGTATGGTTAATGTATTGGGATCCCATTGGGGGGCAGGATATAAATAAATAAATAACCACAGCTAACTGAACACTGGCGTTGCACGTTCAGGATAATAATGTTCACGGTTTCCCCCAATAGTTATTCCACATTGTATCACAGGAAAGTTATTTGTATTGTGCGGTGTCCTCTCTCTATATTCATGAACTAGAAGTCCTTCCATGGCTACTAGCAAGGATGACTGAAGGGGATTGCCGTATCCAGGGGAAGGCCTTGACCCCTCTGCTCTGTCTGTGGCCCTCCAGGGTGTGAAATAGACAAGCTGAACTAGATGGACCACAGGATCCAGAAAGGCACCTCTTATGTTATCTGGGCATCAGTTGAGTTATGTATGTTGAGTTATGTATGTTCCCAGTCGAGTTATGGTTAAACCAAATGCCCTTTCCCCAAGCTTTTTTGTCTTCCCAGTTGTCTTCCCTTTACTCCCTCAGCTTTGGAGTGGAAGGGGTTAAAGGAATAACCATCCTCTTTCACTTCACGGTACCCTGTGGGTCTGCTTTCCGTACAGAACCTCCAGAGAATCTGTGCACTTAATTTTGTTTTTTGCTTTCTTATTGCTTTGTTATTTCAGAATGGGCATGGCTACCGTTTTCATGACATATTGGGAGTATGATTATCATTTCTGAAATGTGTATCAGGTAAATTTGGGGGGGGGGGTTCAGGAATATTGGGTATCGGTAGACAGTTTGGTGGAAAGTACTGTCAAGTTGCAGCCGATTTATGGTGACCCCGTAGGGTTTTCAAGGCAAGAGACATTCAGAGGTGGTTTGCCATTTCCTACCTCTGTGTAGTGACCCTGGACTTCCTTGGTAGCTGGCGGGGGGCTCCCGGGTCCTTCCCGGGATCTTCTGCCGCATGCACAAAGCATGCATGGTACAGTGATGTCACCCGGAAGTGATGTCATCATGTCGCCAACATTGGGGTGTAACACTCTAGTTTTTGGGAAAAGCTCTGTTTTTTGGTCTTTAAAACCATAGAGTTTGCCCAAAAACTAGAGCGTCGGTTTTTTGTCTTTGAAACCATAGAGTTTGCCCAAAAACTAGAGCATCGCCACCTGACGTTGACAGTGCAATGACATCACATCTGGGTGACATCATTGTGTTGGGGACGCCACGCGGTGATGTCCCTGTCTGGGGGTGGGCACCCCCAGGTGGCTGTTGGCAGATCGAAGCCCCCAAAAGTGGGGGAATGGGGGAACCCCCACTGGGACCTGGGTGCTGGGAACCTCATTCTTTGGTGGTCTCCCATTCAAATATTAAACAGGGCCGACCCTGCTTAGCTTCCAAGATCTGATGAGATCGGGGTAGCCTGGGTTATTCTACTGTTTTCAAAGGAGAGTAGACCTGGCATCTGGACCAGGACCCGCCAGCTATACCCTTCCACTGAGAACTGCGGGTGTAGCTCCAGCCTAGGGTTGCCAAATGCAACCGGCGTCTAATTTGTGCGCGTGCCGCGTGCACGTCACTCGGAAGTGACGTCGCACGCTGGGGGCAGGGACACGCCATTTGAGGGGAAAACAAAGAGTTTTCCCCTCAAATGGCGTGGCCCCGCCCCCAGCGTGTGACATCACTTCCGGGTGATGCGCGCGCGGGGGTGGGGTTTCCCCCGGGCCCGATTCCGCACAGGGCGGAAGTCGGGCCTTGAAAGCGGGGGGAAATCCGCCCCCCGGGGGGATTTGGGAACCCTGCTCCAGCCGCCGTACTCAGGCACCAGATCTACTGTTAATTGAAAACAGCTGAGATAACCACAAGTTTCTGGAGATAAATTTCAGTACTGAAATGGTGTGAGTGCCTTGCTTAATTTCAGGTTATTCGTGATGCAAAATGAAACAGGAAATTTGTGTGCACTGGTTCTGATTAGAACTATCCAAATGTGCACACACTTATTAATCAGCTTTATAGCAGTTATCACACTTACATGTTTTCACATTGCGATCCGTCACCATGCCAATAGGGCTACAGTGCTTCCTTCTCCTTTGGCATTGTGGACTTCCTATATTCTTGGTGTCTGATTGCCTTGGCAATGGTAATCGGCTTGATATCCAAAGAAGTCTTAGGACAGCTTTTCTCAGCCACTCTTGGTGTAATCTTCACCCAGTGCAGGAATCAGAGATGGAGCCCCGAGGCGTACGTCCCTATGCTAACTGCAGGCCAGCTTGATGGTGCTTATAGTGTTGAGTGCCTACTTTATCCATCACTCAGTACAGCGATTTTTATTTTATCCCTGTTTATTTCTAAGATTTACAGGCCCTCTTTCAGCAGTTGTTTCCAGGTTGTTATTAGAACATAAAATAAAAGATCAAAATCCAGCAACTGAATAGCAGTAAAAGAGTCAAATAAAAACAGTTGCCGTCCGTACATCCCCCCCGGATCCATGGTGCGTACACGAAACCTGTGTTTTATTTGGGATTTTTCCATGCTCACTTGCAAAACTGCGGTTTTAACTCAGAAATGACAATTAAGGGCATTTGCATTCTCTATAGCGGTCACTCTCTAGAAAGTAGAAATTAGCTTCTAGTGTACAGTCCTGCGGATCATCAGTTTTTGAAAGGAAATGCCATTGTCAGAATGTGTCACCCCATTGTCAGGTGGTATCACTGAGAGCCAGTTTGGTGTAGTGGTTAAAAGGGCTGACTCTAATCTGGGAGAACCGGGTTTCATTCCCCCCTCCTTCACATGCAGCTACTGGTGTCAGTCACAAGTTCTTTCAGAGCTGTTCTCTCAAGGGCAGTTCTTGAAAGAGGCCTCTCAGCCCCACCTACCTCACAGGGTGTCTTTTATGGGGAGGGGAAGGGGAAGGAGATTGTAAACTTCTCTGAGACTCCTTCGGGTAGTGAAGGGCAGGGTATAAATCCAATCTCTTCTTCATCATCATTTCCAGTGGGTTTTCATTCTTACCAACATCTGCCCATGTGGTGAAATCATAATCTCTGAAAGCAAATGCTTCCCCTTTGGTGGTTGCATCTTATTAAAAAAAATAATAATGATATAAGCATCTTAAATTTTATGTAACAACAATCATTGCCAAAGCAACCACTTGAATACATCAGCAGCTTAGAAGTTGGGATGCCTTACTCAGTCTGTGTAGGCTTCCAGTTGAGAAGGGTTCAGACGGACAAAGTTCCTATTTATTGGGTTGGCATTTCTGCCTCTAAGATCTGCATGAAAAGAATAAATTAAATGGAGACAGCCTTTCCTGGCATGGCAGTGCGATGGGGGACACACTTTTGAAACTACATGCACCTTGAAGTTTTGGTGTTTGTGTTTTGTTTTTAATATACATCAATCCTTGCAGAACCTGGCCTGTTCTTGTTAGATCTCGGAAGCTAAGCAGGGTCGGCCCTGGTTAGTACTTGGATGGGTGACCACCAAGGAAGTCCAGGGTTGCAACGCAGAGGCAGTGTCAGTCCACCGCAGTTCATCTCTGGCCTTCAAAACCCCAATAAGGGTTGCTGTTAGTCAGCTGTGACTTGATGGCACATGTGTGCGCGCACACACAGGGACACACACAAATCCTTGCAGAAGAAAGGTGGTAACTTTTCAAAAATGCATTTCCAGGTTCCCCCCCCCCCCCCAGTAATGTGAACTAGCAACCTGATTATTTTAAATGGAATCCTTGGCCTTTTCTTTAGGTTTCTCAGTGCTGAGTTCCATTCTATGTTAATTAATTTGTGGCAAGACCCCAGCTCTGCAGATTCTGTGATAAATTATGACACTGGATTTCTAATGCGTAGCTCCCATTACGTGCTTCACAGCAAGGTAATGTCCATGTGTGTGCTGGTAATGAAGCTATCCGGGCCTGCACAATCGGTGACCCACCAAGCCATGAATTCTGGCCTGCCAGGTACTTTTTCTTCATCACTTTATTGCACTGCCTATAGGCTGCCGCTTGGGACTTCAGCTCCATGTGAACAGTACAGACTTTCTGTTGGCTGACATGTGCTCACTTACAATAATTCAGTGCCGTTATATTTTGCCTTGCTTATTCAGATCTTACCCCCCCCCCTCCCGCTGTGTCCAAATTGGTATTCTTGGCCAAATTGGCATTCCCACTCATGGACATTACACATAAGTCGATTTCCATATATAAATAAATTCTCGTATGTGTTTGGTGTTAGGTGCCCAAGTTGCCAAGGAAAAGAATGGGGGATAAAAAGCTCAAGAGAGAGGGCAAGTGTAAGCAAGCATGAGTTGTAAGCAAGGGCGCACCTCTACCACGTCTGTACAGTATTATTCGCATGAGTTGTAAGCAAGGGTGCACCTCTACCACGTCTGTACAGTATTATTCGCATAGTGCAGGAACTTAAAGTAAAGGTAAAGGTTCCCTTGCTCGAAAGCCAGTCGAATCCGACTCTAGGGTTGCGGTGCTCATCTCCGTTTCAAAGCCGAAGAGCCAGCGCTGTCCGAAGATGTTTCCGTGGTCATGTGGCCGGCATGACTAAACACCAAGGCGCACAGAACGCTGTTACCTTCCCACCAAAGTGGTACCTATTTATCTACTTGCAATTTCTTGCTTTCGAACTGCTAGGTTGGCAGGAGCTGGAACTAGAGACGGGAGCTCACCCCGTCTTGCGTCACCCGGGTCTCGAACTGCTGAACTACTGACCTTCCACAGCCTGCAGTTCAGCATCTTAACCACTTGAGCCACCGCAGCAGGAACTTACCACTTCCTTGTTGTTTGGAATGTCAGTGTGTTTCTTAGTTCCTGAACTGTACACTTAATCTGAAGGATTTATGAAATGTAGAATATTATCTAGGCCTGAAACCCCTGGCATTAAAGAGAGCTAGACCAGATTAAGACAGGCCATGTGGGTCTACCAGCGATTTATGGTATCAGGGAGAAGAAGAAGAGAAGATGAGACTGGATTTATACCCCACCCTTCACTTGGAGTCTCAGAGTGGTTTACAGTCTCCTTTCCCTTCCCTTCCCCACAACAGACATCCTGTGAGAGGACTGCTCTTGAGAGAACAGCTCTGTGAGAACTGATCAAAAGTTACCCAGCAGCTGCATGTGGAGGAGTGAGGAATCAAATGTGGTTCTCCCAGATTAGACTGTGCCGCTCTTAACCACTACACCAAACTGGTTGCCAGCTCCGAATTGGGAAATACCTGAAGATTTAGGGGGTGGAGTCTGGGGAAGGGAGGGGCTTCAATTAGGTATAATGCCACAGAGTCCACCTTCCAAAGCGGCCATTTTCTCCAGGTGAACTGGTTTCTGTCGCCTGGAGATCAGTTCTAATAGTTGGAGATCTCTGGCCACCAACTGGAGGTTGGCAACTCTGTTTCTCATCCCTGCTGTTCAGATGTGAATGTTCCTGTTTTGCTTTCTGAAAAGTACTCAGAAACGTGGAGTGATTTCAGCAAGAGTACTTTATTCAATCAGGAAGAAGACAAAGTAACCCGGCGCACAGGCCGGTATATATGCACAGAAACCCACCACCAAAACACACCCCTATTCACCCTATAGGTTATTTACAGAAGCCGAGAGTCCCATAGGCTCTCGGCTGCGGACCTGGCCCTCTGATTGGTGCGGGCTAGGATCCGCTTGGCTATTGTTCTAAATGTACGAAGCTTTGGGCTTGTGCTTGACCGCATGGCCCAACGGTCGCGCACGTGGTAATGGCGGAGTACATTACACTTTCACCTCTGTGTTGTGCAAATGAAACTTTCAGAGTTCTTCCCCCCCCCTTTTCTTTTTAATCCAGACCATTTCCTTCCACCAGATTTTCCCCATTAAATCTAAACATTTTTTTTCCAGTTGACTGTAAATGAACCATCATATCGCTTGCACATATAAATGACGAATGTGCTGCATACATATACCATATAAAAATTTAAGCAGTACAGATGAGTCTACAAAACCAGCAGTGACCAATTGGATGGTTGAAATAAAGTCAAATAAGAAGCAGAAGCAGAAGAAGAGATTGAATTTATACACTGCCCTTCACTACCCAAAGGAATCTCAGAGCGGTTTACAATCCCTTTCCCTTCCCCTTTCCTCCCCACAACAGACACCCTGTGAGGTAGGTGGGGCTGAGAGAGCTCTGAGAGATCTGCCCTTGAGAGAACAGCTCTGAAAATACTTGTGACTGACCCAAGGTCACACCAGCCAGCTGCATGTGCAGGAGTGGGGAATCAAACCCAGTTCTCCCAGATTAGAGTCTGCACTCCTAACCACTACACACTGGCTCTTGAAGGGATACTTGAAGGTTTAAATCCCCATGTTGTATATGAAGGAAACTCATCTATATACAGATAATATCTATTGGTTTTTCTTGATTTTGTGGGTCTCATCCTGCAAAGAAAGTGCATATCTGCTGTAATGCTGATATATAATATATAATGTGCTTTTAGGTCATCAATCAATTTTAACACCATTTAAATTGACAATCCATAAAGCATTCTTCTGATGAAGACGAGTATATAGTAAAAAAAAATCCCACCTCATTTGAGCTAATGAGACATACCGAGTTCCTAAATTATTGCCATTTATTGTTTTCAAAGGTAATTAGGAAAAGATTGCCTCACATTAGCTGCAACGAAAATGAGAACTCTTTATTGCCCTTGTTTATAGAGCAGCCCACTTTACTCTTATTTGCCTACCCAAATTATTTTGTTGTCCAAGTCACCATCTGTCTTCCCAAGAGCAAAACAAAGCGGCTCGAAAGAACCCATAGAGATCATTATGGTGCAACTAATAAGAGAGATGGAGTTGTACTAATTGCCGAGGCCCATGTGTTTGAGAAGTCCTCACAGGGTTGAATTCCTTTATGTCTTAGGAAAAAGACAGCAAAGTCTTTGAAAAGTTCTCTTGTTTAAAAAAAAAAAAAAGTTCCCTGCCAAATATAGCAAGAGCCAGTCTCCGAAGGCCTCTACAACAGGGGTTTTTCCCCCCGCAAAGAGCACAAAGCAAGTGAACTCTAGGGAACTGTGAAGCAGAATTTGGGTTGCAATCTTGAGCATATTTATTTGGAAGTCCATCCTGGTGAGATCAGTGGGGCTTTTTTATGGGTAAATGTGGCTAGGACTGGATTACTAGTAAAATGGGTGAGTAGTTGCTTTTAAGACGGCGGGCTGTATATTCACAAGGCAGGTCATGCAGTTCAAAAGCGTGTCACAGCTGATTGTGGCTTCACTCTAGGTAAGCTCAATGGGGACTCCTGTCCCTTCAGTCCTCTGCATACCTAGGAGGAGGAGGAGGAGGAGGAGGAGGAGGAGGAGTATAAAGTCTAGAAAGATTGGGAGACCAGCTGAGCTCTGAGCAGGAGCAGGAGAGAGAGCTGTGAGAGAGGTGAGTGGGTTTCTTTTACTTGCTTTCAGCTGAGAGAATTCAGCTAAGGATATTTTGTGGGAAAACTGTGTTTAGCAGTGTGTGGAAGCACTTAGAGTTCTTGCAGAGTCCTGGCTGATTGAGTGTGGGAGAGGAACGGGCATTGTTTGACTGGGATTGCCTGTAATTGAGAGGAATAACATCCCCCGTAGCAAGCACAAGCCCTTTTATTTGTATCTAGAATGGGCTCAAGAGGGAAGGCAGCATGGCAACGCTCAGTCTCGTTAGATCTCCGGGGCTAAGCAGGTCAGGTCCTTGGATGGGGGACCACCAAGGAAGGCTCTGCAGAGGAAGGCGAATGGCAAACCCACTTCCACTTCTCACTTGCCTTGAAAGCCCCCTTGGATCGCCATAGGTTTGTTGCAACTTGAGGTCACTTATGTATGTGCACAGAAGTAGGGTCGCCAACTCTGGGTTGTTGGGAAGTTTCTGGATATTTGGGGGGTGGAGCCTAGGGAGGGACCTCAGTGAAGTATAATGCCATAGAGTCCAATGCACAAAGCAGCCATTTTCTCCAGGGGAAACTGATCTCTGTCATCTGGAAATCAATTGTAGCAGTGGGAGATCTCAACCCTCCTCAGAAGTCACTTGGCACTCACCGGTCCCAAGCCTGCTGTTTCTGCGCCAACAGAGATCGCGATGACATTGAGTTCATATTGGGCGACATGAAATATCTGTCTCCGGTAATGCATTTCTAATGGTTCATTCACATCGGCAAGTCATCATTGGATGCTGCAGTTAAACCGTTCAATTACAACGTACAACGGCAAATAAAACAATACCCAGAGAGCAGGGTGTCCTGTGCGTTTACAGAGCAAATGCATCAAGCTGACCCTTGGCAAGTGATAACACGGGAGTGCAAACTATACTCACAAAGAGGGTTCGTCTCTGCACAGCTCTCCACCACTCCTCATCCTGACGGGGGTCATTATAATAACATCATGTTGTATGTCGGCCAGCCCTAAGGATGTCTCCCCCAGAAAAGATTCTTCCCTGTACCAGCCAAGGATATGGATCTAGCTGTGTGCACCATAGCATAAGAGTGGGAGAGTGGATAATTAGGGGGGGAAATGAAATGTACCAATGATAGATAACCGCTTTGCCTAACAGTTGTGAAGATAAAAATGTGGTAATGAAATATAACTGTCTGAAGCCCATGGTACAGAGCACAGAATCACAGAGTTGGAAGGGGCCATCCAGGCCATCTAGTCCAACCCCCTCCTCAATGCAGGACCAGCCGAGAGCATCCCTGACAAGGGTTGGTCCAGCCGCTGCTGAAGGACTGCCAGGGAGCGGGAGCTCACCACCTCCCGAGGCACCCGATTCCACTGCTGCACAACTCTGACTGTCAGAAAGTTTTTCCTAATATTCATCCTCTACCTTCCCGCCCTTAATTTAAACCCGGTATTATTATAAAGTAGATATTTTTTAAAAGTAACTTGTGTTTGCACGCAACTGTAGTTTGGATCTGGCCCGCACAGCCGGGGAAGAGGGGATTTAATCCTTCAAGTCCCACTCAATTTGGCTAACCGAAAGTGAGTAGGGTTGCCAAGTCCCCCCGGGGGGCGGATTTCCCCCCACTTTGGAGGCCCGATTTCCGCCCCCACAGAATCGGGCTCCGGGGGAAACCCCACCCTTGCGTGCACGTCACCCGGATGTGACGTCATGACGCTGGGCATGCTGGGGGCGGGGCCACAGCCATTTGAGGGGAAAACCTAGAGTTTTCCCCTCAAATGGCTGTGGCCCCTCCCCCAGCGAGCCCAGCGTCATGACGTCACATCCGGGTGGCGCGCTCGTGCTTTGTGCGCGCACATGCTCTCAGGATGCCGGGCAGGAGCCCCCCGGCGCCAGGTAAAAAACATTTGGCAACCCTAAAAGTGAGCTCCTGGCACTGATATTCTGCATTTTTAAAACTAACGATCTTTCTATCTCTTTAAAATTTTGAAAATAGTGTGGGGGGGTCTTAGCTTCAGCTTGCAAAACAAAGTAGGGGTCGAAGGGTTAAACCCGTTTGTTTGCACACAACTGTAGTTTGGATCTGGGCCGCACAGCTGGGGAAGAGGGGATTTAATCCTTCAAATCCCACTCAATTTGGCTAATCGAAAGTGAGCTCCTGGCACTGATATTCTGCGTTTTTTTTTAATAGCGATCTTTCCATCTCTTTAAAATTTTGAAAATAGTGTGGGGGGTCTTAGCTTCAGCTTGCAAAACAAAGTAGGGGTCGAAGGGTTAAACCCGTTCTTCTCTTCTTAGGCTTCCCAAATCTAAGTTGTGGGTGAGCAGCACAATATGCTTTTCATAGGTTGGAGGGGAATCTGTGCTCTCTGTCAGGTCTGGCTTGGCCCGAAGGTCACACCAGACTGTGTCAATTAGAACTTTCCCTTACTTTAGAAATGGAGTGTTTGTTTTGTCTTCATGTGGGGGGGTGTCATTTTGTGGGTGTGGGTGGTTTTTTGCTTTTGCAAAGAAATTGTACAGACAGCCTTCCCTTTACCCCCACGGTAAAGCAATGAAGTGCATGTGGTTCCGTCTTCTTCCTTCTGTTGGTTTTAAAACACGAGGGTCTCTGAACTGCAGAATAGTCTGATAAAGGGTCTTGCGGGGGCAGATGGTCCTAGACAGGGTTTTCATCAGCCAGGTAGGGAGAAAAAACAACTATAAAGATTTTATGAACTGAGGGACTTGCTACAGAGATCTTCCTGCCTGCCTGTCGCAAATTATCACAAATTATCCCTTTGGTTGAAGTTCAGTGTTACCGAAGCTTTGTTTCGGATTGTCTGGGTCATCTTTCTTCCTTGCTACAGGGAGTGAACCTCTGGTACCAATATCTTCTGTTGCCTCAAGCTGTTTGTGACAGAATTTATTGGTCATACCTTCTAGTCAGGGCAAGTTCTTGCTGTCTGGCCTTTACCACTTCAGATTGCTGGTGGGGATTTGTGTGATGGAGTGCTCCTTCGTAACTCTCTCTCTCTCCATAAACACCCACACCTCAAGGGGAACGGTTTTAGTTTAGCTTTCTCCCCGCCATATTGGATTTCTGTACCTACCAATCATTTTGGTACAAAGAAGCATACAAGCAAGGGAGCTGCCACTGTCTGAAGCAACACATCAAAGTCATCAGTGCAATAATGTCACCTGGAAGTGTCATCATCGCACCAGGCATGTCACATGTCAATGCGCTAGCATTTTGGCTAAAAACTCTATGGTAACTATAAAGTTTTTCGTCAGAATGCTAGAGCGTTGACGTGCGACAGGCCCAGCGTAATGATGTGCACACACCAGAAGATCCAGGAATGGACTGAGGAAGCCCGCTCCTGGAAGGCCAGTAAGCCCTGGCAACCCTACACTCTATGGTAAAAATGACTTCTACCATAGAGATTTTGCTCAGATCACAGAGTGTCCCCTATGTCGCCAGCAATGTGATGACGTCACTTCAGTGCGTGCCAGAAGTGATGTCACTGTGTCACTGGTGACGCAGGCCCAGGCCTAGTTTTCCTGGGTACCTGGCAACCCTATCCAGGAAAGTCGGTGCTAAAGTACCATCTACCAACTACAAGGTCTGTATACAAATTTCACCCTCAAATCAGAAACTAGTCAGACTTGCTCAAGGATCCTTCTGGTTGTCCTGCTGATTTTACGGGATCAAGGCTCTCATCCAGGAGACCAGGGGCTCCAGTGCCTATATCTTGGCAAATGCAACCCCATGTCAACACCACAGATATACGAATCCCCCCCCCCATTGCTTTTACTCTAATGCAAAGAAAAGAAAAATGACCTTTAAAAAAGAAGCCATTCTAGTGGTGGCATCTCACACATCCGGTATCTGTTTCCTGACACTTCCTATAGTTTTGAATTTGCAGGCATGGAGATTATGCATAACCATAGTTGTAAGTGTTATTCTGCATCCCTTATTTCATGGCCACCTGGCTCCAATCTGTGTAAGCATTCCCTCAAGACTTCAAAAAAAAAAATGCACAGAAAACTTTTATCTTGGAAGAAGAAGCCAAAATGGAAAATGAGGGCATGTTGTCATGCATATTTATTCATTAATTAAAATATTCCTGCCCAACCAACAGGGCTCACCCCCCCAAAAAAAAAAAAATAGGTGCGGCTCAAAATACCTTAGAAAGAACAGCAGAGAACCCCACAAACCAAAAGATATTTGTAAAAAAATGGCAAATACAGTTTGTAATCTGATAACCCCTGGAAAAGAGAGCGCCACAAGAAACATAAAGTTTCCTCTCCCATAAAAATTCTCCTAAACACCACTGCTTTATAGAGCCTTTGAAAAATTGTGAGGGCGAGAGCCCTCTCTCCTACTATCCCCTCCATGGAGATAGGGCCACCACCAAGAATGCCCTGTGACGAGACTTGAGACCGAACTGATGATGAGCTGTTTGACACATAAATGTTATCACAGGAGAATTCGGGTGGATTTGGTGCACAGTACAGATAGCTGTGATCTGTTGTTCCACCAGTTAATTATCAGGGGTGTTTGGGCTGTAATGTTTTGTCATTGGGAACAAATGCCCTTTTCACTTAATGGCAAACCAACAGTGCAGTCCTAAACAGAGCTACACCCTTCTAAGTCCATTCACTTCTCAGGATTCCGCTGTAGGGATCTCATTTTTGCCCTAGACAGGCTGTCTGTCTGAGCTTGGAACCAGCAACAAATCATTCCCAGCACATTCACCTTCTGAGCGAATCGAGTGAGCTCCGGATGCCCTCGACCACCATATGCTCATGCTTAATAATAACAGTTTATAAGAATGTGAATTTTGCCTAAGGGGGAGAGTTCCGACAACTCCAGGGTCATGTAAACTGACACGATGCCACTTCTTATTGTGCGTATAACTGAATTTAAATACCTCAAAGCAAACATAAGGGGATTCTTAACTCTTGCTCTTATTAGTTTTAATAAATATTCTGTAATTGAAAGAAGTATACCCATTAAAAAACCCATCCTTCTGAAGTGGGCGGACACAGCTCCAGCAAGGAAATGCAGCCAAGAAAGGGATAAATAAATAAAATATTTCAGGTTTTTTTACTTGCTTGAACAGAAGGCTTTATTAAAAAAACATTTAGTACATTGTTTAATTTCAGTAATTTTTTTGTATAAGTCTAATAGAAGTTACCGGCACTGCCTTGTGGGTAATTTGGCTGGGCAAGCACAGATGTCAGAAATGTCTCAGTTTCCAGACAGTTAGCCAGGTGCATTGAGATAGTAGCCCACATATCCTCGGTGTGGGATCTGGGCCAAATGCATCTCATTAGCCACGTATCGTGGTCCAGCAGGAACATGACACATCCTCTGTTTTCCATTTCTCGCTCAGGGCTGCAAGAATATGGTGGGTCGTTGAGTATATGGTGGGCCACAATACCAAGCCAGTTTGGTGTAGTGGTTAGGTGTGCAGACTCTAATCTGGGAGAACCGGGTTTGATTCCTCCACTTGCACCTGCTGATTTGACCTTGGGTCAGTTACAAGCTCTGGCACAGCTGTCCTTGAAAAAGAGCAGTTTCTGTCAGAGTTCTCTCAGCCCCACTCACCTCACAGGGTGTCTGTTGTGGGGAGGGGAAGGGAAAGGAGTTTGTAAGCCGCTCTGAGACTCCAAGTGAAGGGCGGGGTATAAATCCAATCTCTTCTTCTTCTTCTTCTTCAAGATGGGAGGGTGCTTTTGTTGGGGGGGGGGTCACATTTTCCAGGCCTGCTATAAAATGAGCCTCTCTGTCATCCCACCAGACCAAGAGTTTTCTTTGTTCTTGAGTTCTGTAGTCTGAGGATCCTCCATTTCTCGTTTGGCCGCTGCTTTAGTTTTCCAGTTAACTAGAACTTTTACCCTTCAGCTTTCCAGATATAGAGACTTGGATCCCGTTGAAAGTTTCCACTGAAAGAAGTATTTCGGTCAGCCAAGTGCAATTTCTCCACTTTTTGCTTTCCTACTGCAGCCCCAAATGGTCCCCCAAATGCTCCTAGGAACAGTAAGGGGGTTATGAGGTCTTTTGGGGGAGGCGGGGGATCAGTGAAAATCCCTCTTTCCCCTTCCATCAGATGATCAGTGGGATCCACCTATAATCATGGAATCCCAGAGTTGGAAGGGGCCATGCGGGCCATCTGGTCCAACCCCCTGCTCAGTGCAGGACCAGCTGAGAGCATCCCTGACAAGGGTTTGTCCAGCCCTTCCCCACCCCCCGAGGCAGCTGATTCCACTGTTGCACAACCCCGACTGTCAAAAAGTTTTTCCTAAGATCCAGATGGTACCTTCCCGCCCTTAATTTAAACCCATTCTTGTGAGTCCTCTCCTCTGCTGCCCACAGGAACAGCTCCCTGCCCTCCTCCGAGTGACAGCCCTTCAAAGACTTCAAGAGAGCAACCATGTTCCCCCCTCAACCTCCTCTTCTCCAGACTGAACATCCCCAAGTCCCTCAGCCTTTCCT
>NW_015173730.1:323124-335330 GCF_001447785.1 Gekko japonicus
ATAGCTAGCAATCCAAAACAGTCCAGTGGAGCCTGAGCGGTGGGTGTTGCCTTCTGACACACTTCCAGTGATGTCAGGGGGTGTGGCATATGCAAATGAGTTATGCTAATGAGTTATGCTAATGAGCTCCTGCACCTCTTTTTCTACGAAATGACCCCTGGATGGGAGACCTCCAAGAAATACCAGAGCCGGGGCACAGAGGCAGGCAATGGCAAGCCTCCTCTGAAAGATCCAAGCCCCACCAGAAGTCAACCATGACTTACACACACATACACACAAATGGCTGGGAGATTTGGCATGGCTACAGTCCAGAGCGAAGGCAGCCAGTTCCATGATCCTACTACGCCGCAGCATGCTCCGATTGTGGAAATGCCTCCGGTGAACAGTTTGTTTTGTTGTTGAACATCATCAGACCTCACTCTTGCCTAGCTTGGGTGGGAATGGGTGGTGGCAAAGTCACAGCAAAGGACTTTTCTTTATGACTTGCTTTGCCTGTTGTATTTAAGTGGCATTCTTGCTTCCCTGGCTGGCGTCCAGGTTCTTTTCCTTTGTCCGAAACTTGCTTTGGATGTGTGTACTGAATTCCTGGCCAGTATCTTTCAAAGGCCCCGGGGACTCGAATCCAGCGTGATTTGAATAAAGTGGTGGTGGACAGCGCTTTCAAGTGCTGACTTATGGCGGCCCCGTAGGGTTTTCAAGGAAGAGGTGTTCACAGGTGGTTTTGCCATTGGCCGCCTCCGTGTCACAAACCTGGTATTCCTTGGAGGTCTCCCTTCCAAATACTGGCCAGAGCCAACCCTACTTAGCTTCCATGATCTGATGAGATTGGGCTGACCCAGGCTAGCCAGGAGAGGATAGATGTTTCTAAATGTCTGAAATAGTGAAGAAGAAGAGAGAAGAGGTTGGATTTATATTCCGCCTTTCACTACCCAAAGGAGTCTCAGGGTGGCTTACAATCTCCTTTTCCTTCCCCTCTCCGCAACAGACAGGTGGGGCTAAAAGAGCTCTCTCAAGAATTGCCCTTAAGAGAAAAGTTCTGAAAGAACTTACGACTGACCCAAGGTCACACCAGCAGCTGCATGGGGAGGAGTGGGGAGTCAAACCCAGTTCTCCCAGATCAGAAGTCCATGCTCTTAACCACTACACCAAACAGTCACTGTACAACACATTTCGTTATATACATATGTGGTAAAATGCTCTTTATTTATCTGTTTAGAATATTTCATTTCACTTTTCTTCCACTTGCCACATTGATACAGATGTTATGTGTTAGGCCTGGAACATTCCAGATCTATCTATCAGAGACTGGCTGAGCTGGAAGCTCTAGAACAATAGCCCACCAGGACTCTAGAAGTGACCAATGAGAAACTAATGTTATCTAAATAGCCTATCTTTGGGAGTGAGGTGTGTTTGAGTGTGGGGTTTTGCATGCTATTTAAACAGGGTGGCTGCCCTGGGGTTTTTGTCTTGTTCCTGAAATCACGTAATAAAGTAGAGCTGTTCACTGCAATGTGTCTTGAACCCAGTATTTAATAATAGATGAGTGATTAAAGTACCTGGAGGGTGACGGAGTTCATCTTGGGGCAATCTGACCATGTGTGCTGGGGATGGTGGAAACTACCATCAAGACATAGCCAACTTTGTGGCGACCCCATACGGTTTTTAGGGCAAGAGATGGACAGAGGTGGTTTGCCATTGCCTGCCTCTGTGTAGCAACCCTGGACCCTGCTTAGCTTCTGAGTTCTGAAGAGATGGGGTTTGCCGGGTCCATCCAGGTGTGGGCCCAGTTAAAGACAGTAGGTAATAAATTATAGGCATCAATTTTATGCACACCTAGGCCCCGGTCACACGGGAGGTTTTGCCCCGCAAGAGGGACGGATCGGGGGCGCAGCAAATGGACGCGATCCCACTGCAACATCTGGGAAGCGGTGCGCACCCATCCCCGATCCGTCCCTTCATACCGGAAATGTGTAGCAAAAAAGAACCTGCAAAAGAGCAGGAGTTATCTGAAACGCCGCAGCAAGCGCGGCCGTGGAATCGCCGGCGCGCCCGTCTTCAGGATCATTCGAGGTTCCTGGCCAAACTGCGCATGCGCACACATGCGCAGCCGGCTGCCTCGTTCTCCCTTCAGTAGCTTCCCCCCCCCCCAGCATCTGATCGTGCTGGGGAGCAACTGTGTGGCGGCTCAGGGGATCTGTCTGATCCCGCCACCGCGTGTCTCTTTTGGTGCGGCTCTAAAAAGCTGCACTTTGGCCGTGCTTTCCCCCCCATGTGGCAGGGGCCCTAGATTGTTTTATTGTGCTTGGTCTATATAGAATGTCCTGGTTGGCAATTTCTGTTCATCTTTACACTGTGCTCAGCAGGATCGGCCCTGGTTTGTACTTGAGTGGGAGACGACCAAGGAAATCCCGGATTGCTATGCAGAGGCAGGCAATGACAAATCACCTCTGTCCTTCTCTTGCCTTGAAAACCCTACAGGGACACCATAAGTCAGCTTCAACTTGACTTTCTATGACCAATGTCTGTTTGGAGAGTGAGTAGATGGAGTAGCAGAGGGATGACTTTATTACAAAACAGACCGAATATTTAAAAAGCAGCAGCATACTTAAAATCGACAGCAAGGATTAATGCCTGAAAGGGGCATTAAACACAGTTAGCTTGGAAGATATTCCCCTAAACTCATGCTCTTCCAAGTCGATAAAGCAATGATCTGACTCACTGGGCAGTTTCATGTGCGTTCAAATAGGTATCCTTTCGTGTCAGGATATAAATTTGCTCCTAAAAAACGTAGTTTTATTTTTTTAAATTAAATTTTGTCATCATCTTTCTGCCAGTGCAAACTGATTTGTGAATGATGCCAAAAAACTTATAAAGACATGAATTCTAATCTTTTAATGCCCATTGGGGGGATTTTGGAGCAATTTTACCATTAGTGGTCCAGGCTTCCTTGACTGTTGTGTCGTGTTTTGTTTTTTCCATCCTTTTTTGACACGAGTTCCCTGGATAATGTTTCATACGTCAATGAGTCATTGCTTTTGGACCAGAAATAGAGCTATCATCCTTACTCCAGAAGCCTTTATCTGACAGCCAACTTACATGCTTTTATAGATGAGTTGAAAAGGGTCTAAGCACAGAATGGTCTTTTCTTTTTTTCAATCATTCCGTCTGTCCCAATATTGTGGCAATGAAAGCTAAACAGGAGGGCAGTGAGGCACAATGAACTCTTGACTTCCTTGGAAAATAGCAGTTAATACTGGATTCACCAGGTAAATACTATAAAGGTGAAGAATACAGAATTCCTTTGGTTGTGTGTCCTGCACCTAATTCTTCCTAGTACATTCATTTCCTTTAGTATATGTGCAGAGGTCGATTCGGGGGGGATCGCGGGGGGTCTCCGTTCCCCCGGGTGAGGTGCGGGGAGGCGGGGCACACGACGAAGCCCCGCCCCCTGCTTCCGGCCGCCCCGCTTCCGGCCCTCATTCAGCCAGGAGGAGGCAGGAGAAGAGGGAGGGTAAGTTGCTTCCTCCCCGCCTCTCCCCACCCCTGCCTGCCGGGGGCCAGGGAGGGCCTTGGAGGGGTTTCCTCGCACTCCTGCCGGCCTTGCAGGTCCACCGCCGGGCCTTATGACACACTTCCGGTGATGGCAGGGTGTGTGGCCTTATGACACACTTCTGGTGATGTCAGGGGGTGTGGCCTTATGACACACTTCCGGTGATGTCAGGGGATGTGGCATATGCTAATGAGTCATGCTAATGAGTTCCCCTAGCTCTTTTCCTACAAAACGACCCCTGTATATGTGTCACTCTCTTAAACCAGGTCATTATCTCATTTAGTTCAGCGTTGTCCATTCCGACAAGCTCTAAAGGAAGGAGGAGGAGGAGGGGGTTGGATTTATACCCTGCACTTCACTTGGAGTCTCAGAGTGGCTTCCAATCTACTTCCCTTCCTCTCCCCACAACAGACACCCTGTGAGGTAGGTGGGGCTGAGAGAGCTCTCTCGAGAACTGCCGTTGAGAGTACAGCTCTGAAGGAACCTATGACTGACCCGGAGGCTTAGGGTAAGGGCGTATAAGTCCTAACCCCCTTGTATTTTTTAGAATTGTTATATTCTCAACTGAGTTTATTATTTCCGAGAAGTTTAAAAACGATCCCTTGTTGGTGCAGCTTGGTGTAATTTTGTTCTATTTTTCATTTGTTTCATTGTTCTCCTTGTTGCTGTGTTATGCCAATAAAGGTTTATGCAAGAGAGACTGACCCAAGGTCACCCAGCAGCTGTGTGTGGAAGAGTGGGAAATCAAACCCGGTTCTCCCAGATTGGAATCCATGTACTGTTTTTAATCAATACCGCCCATAATTACTCATCAGATTCCACATTCAAAAGTGCATATGCCGCTACAAGCACATGCCACCGACCTCAGTTTCGTAGGCATAGTTTACAGACATGCACAATGGCTCTGTGTCCAGAGAGAGCTTTTTATTTCTTTTTTAGCTTATTTAGGATACTTATCTGCAAAAGAAAAATAACCCTTTAGTGGGTTTTTTTACACAAGGAGAGGAAAAATACAGCTATTTGTGGCATCCCTATTTTAACCTTGTGTACAGTAGCACATTACTAAGACTTCCCCCCCCCTCTACAACCTATATACATGTGTATTTCTTCCATGAGGTACTATGGCAATAGACATTTAATGGCATGATTGTATGGAGTGTAATGTATACATATAGGTTGTGGGTAGGATCAATTTTCAAACTGGTTATCATCATGTGTGAAACCAGCTGAAAATTAATGGGTTGCACAAAAGAACTGGCCTTTCATCAAAAGCAATTACAATTAACTCCTACAAAACGCAATGGTGGATGCCAAGTCCAATGGTGGATGTGCCAAGGAATATTATGACTTTTTTTAACGGTATTCAAAATTCTAATTAAGAACAGAGATATAAAAAGTAGTTATGTTAGCAAAGGTAATATCGCCGGAGGGATTCTCTAGAGAAACACTGGCACCTTTCCTGGTTGTGTTTTTGGACTTTGTTTTCTCCCCATCTCGGCAAAGACACACTGATATTGAACGGGGATGATTCCCTTCAACCACTTATATAGTGTTGTGGTCCCATTAACTTCAGCTTTGTACACTGGGAATTACCCTTTACACATAGAAGAAGAAGAGAAGAGATTGGATTTATACCCCCGCCCTTCACTACCCGCAGGAGTCTCAGAGGAGCTTACACTCTCCTTTCCCTTCCCCTCCCCACAACAGACACCCTGTGATGTAGGTGGGGCTGGGAGAGCTCTTTTGAGGACTGCCCTTGAGAGAACAGCTCTGAGACAATTTATGACTGACCCAAGGTCACACCAACAGCTGCATGTGGAGGAGTGGGGAATCAAACCCAGTTCTCCCAGATTAGAGTCCACACTCCTAACCAGTACACCAAACTGGCTCTTACACTGAGGAGTTTATGTATGGAAATTGCAGAGACCTGGGTGTACAAACTGTGAACTAATTAAGCCAATACAGTGTAGTGGTGAGATTATCAGGCTAAGATCTGAAAGAGCAAGGTTTCAGACTCCCACTCTGCTATGAAGTTGATTGGATGACCTTGGGCTACTCACTCTCTCTCAGCCTAATCTACTTTGCAGAGTTGTTGAGAGGATAAAATGGAGGACTTGAGAATGATGTATGCCACCCCGACTTCCTTCGAAGAAGGGCAGGAGAAAAATCAACAAAATAAACAAAAAATGCATAAATAAATATGAGTTAGATTCCAGTCTAGTAGCACCTTAGAAACCAACAAGATTTTCGAAGTATGAGCTTTCAGGAGTCAAAGCAGACCTTCATTTTGTCATATCTGACAAAAGCTCATACTCCCAAAATCTTGTTGGTCTCTGAGGCGTTACTGAGGCACTCGAATCTAGTTCTTCCGCTGCCGACCAACAGGGCTACCCTGCTGAAACTGTACATAAGTATGAAAATTTACAGAGAACATTCATTCTTAACCCTGAGTTCACAAAAAATGACAAGAAATGCTATTTTCATTCTCTAAAATCATTGACAATGTATTACATAAATTATGTTCCATTCTCTTCAGTTGTCTTTCAGTCCCTTTATTGGTTATTATCTCTATCGCATGATCAATGTATGCAGCGTTTTAGAGAGTAACAGAAGCAAAAGAGAAGATCCTAGCCTTCTGGAATTCGCACTCTAAATGTTGATGGAGTGGGTGATGAAAAAGGTGGAGGAGGTTGATGGAAGCAAGAGTAAACGGTGGGGGGGACATGCACAAATGCAACTGAATGCAGTTAGGCTTAGTATGCGGTGGGAGGTGAAAACCGCCGCACATATTTCCCACCTTAGCCATTGTTAGCTTCAATTACGGACAGATTTGCTGTCTGTCTCGCTTCCCCCTATCCTATAGTGATCTCATTTCCCCCCCTATCACTGCTTTCATTATAGCCTCCGGGATACAACCCCCCCCCCATTATTGGACTATTCTCCCAGGGTACCCCCTTCATCCCTGTTCTCCTTGGACCATGAGAAGCCCACCATTGTTGGCCCGGCATTTTCCGCATTATTTACGATAGCTGGTCAGAAGTCCCAGCTCACTTATTTGGACGGCGCTGTACCCTTTGTGAAAGCTGATCTCCAGAAATGAGTGAACGGAGTAATTAAAGGCAGCCATATGTTGTGCAACAGACACATCAGGATTCAGGTGTGATGTTGCACAGAACGCACCAACTGTTACTGTGAATTGCCAGATGCAACTTGAGGAGCCAGGAATACAAGCAAAAAAAAAAATCATGTTAATTTACCTCAGGGTAATGGAGGAGGAGGAAGGAAAGTAAAGACCGTGTTATGCCCGAGGCCTTCTGTGTAGCATCATCATCATCATCATCATAACGTAACAAAATAAAAGCTGCCATGAGGCCTGTTTTCAATGACAAGGAAATTGATTCCCTCAAGTTAATCCATTACGTTTGGAACATACGTGTCGGTGTAATGGTGACATTTAGACTGTGATTCCTGTGAGTGAAATCCCTGAGAAAACTTTGGCTCAAATTGCCCGTGACAGCAGCAGGATACATCTGCGAAAACTAGGTCTGCCCCAATAAGCAGAGCTTGAAGGGTTTGAAGTTAAGAGTCAAAGGAAAAAGAATCCGAGTGGGGAACTGTGAGCTCTTCCTCCCCCAGTGTTTTTGCCTTCGCACAGTCTGTTCCCCAATTTCACATTTCCCTCATTCAGGGTCCAGCTATGCATTACAAAATCCGGGGATACTATGCCATGGATAAGCTTTCAGATAAATTATCCTCTTTGGACAACCTAACAAAACACCCAGATTTTCAATCAAAATGGCTCCCATTTTTGGAATTCGCTCTCAGTGATGCTTCGCCATTGGCTCAAGCAGCTCCCCGAAAATATTACGATGTACTTCATTATTATATGTGAAACACTTGGTGTCCCGAAGCAAGGCCTAGATACTGCCATCTTTGTTCCGTCTCAGTTGTTCTATTGACGTTTCACGTTATTGTTTGGTTATTGTTTAACTGGGATGTTGTTGTTATGACTTTTGAAATAATAAAAATATTTTAAAAACACACACACACAGTCCTCTTGTTTGTTGGTGAACAACATGAGGACTTTATATAACACGTGTGATGAAAGAGTAAAAAAAGAAAGAGAAGGAGGTACTTTTCTCCCTTTCTCACAATACAAGAACTTGTGGGCACTCCATGAAACTGCAGAGCGGTCGGGTTAGAACGGATAAAAGGAAGTACTTCTTCACCCAAAGAGTGATTCACACATGGAGTTCACTGCCACAGGAGGTGGTGGCGGCTACAAGCATGGACGGCTTCAAAAGAGAATTAGATAGGCATATGGAGCAGAGGTCCATCAGTGGCTATTAGCCACAAGGTATAGAGAGGGGCTCTGGGGCAAGTGATGCTCTGTCTTCTTGGTGCTTGGGGGGGGGTCAACAGTGGGAGGGCTTCTGGTGTCCTGGCCCCACTGGTGGACCTCCTGATGGCACCTGGTATTTTTGGCCACTGTGTGACAGAGTGTTGGACTGGATGGGCCTTTGGCCTGATCCAACACTGGCGTCTCTTATGTTCTTATGTTCTTAGTTGTACCTCTAAGAAGCACCCTGGCTCTTTCCTGTTTTCGACCACAATTCACAGGGGGAAAGTGACCGTAGCCTCCCGACCCCTTCTGTTTTTGTGTCCTCAAACTTCCCATGTAGCTGCTATTGGATGGCAGAGGTAAGTGCTGTCAAGTCGCAGTCAACTTATGACGATCCCATAGGGTTTTCAAGGGAAGAGACATTCAGTGATGGTTTGCCATTGACTTTCCTCAGTGTAGCAACCCTGGACGTCCTTGGTGGTCTCCCATCCAAATACTAAGCAGGGCTGACCTTGCTTAGCCATCCAGGTCAGGGCACCTCTCAAGGTTGCTTCTATGTAAACAGGGCCAAACAGGTGGCATGTTTGGCCCTGTTTACATAGAAGCAACCTTGAGAGGTGCACATTAAAGCTTAGGAGACCTGGCCCATAAAGAAACTGAATAGTATTGTCCTGTAAAGAAATTGGAATGAGGCTTCCTAATGTTGTTCTTTGTTCCTGAGGAAGGACCAGAAGTCTGAAACACTGCATACTACCTAGGGAAAGGGTTGGATATCTACTCTGGACTTTGTTTTTTTCCTTCTATGGATCCTGTGGACTTCTGTATTTTCCCATGATGGATTATATGTATAGATTCATTTCTGATTACATGTGCATTTCACTTTGTTGAAGCCTCCTTGGGTAATTCAGCTTGCAGTTGTTTCTTGTTGTCCCTTGCTGTTTTTTGCTGTGTGCTGTACTGTTTGTTGTTGGCTACTCTGAGTGACAGCAGCTCACCAGGGCCTTTCCCATCACCTTCTGCCGAATCCTTTTCCCTGGAGATGTCAGAGATTGAACTTGGGACCTTGTGCATGCCTAGCAGGTGCTCTGCTTTTGAGCCACCGCCCTTCCAGCCCCCTTTTTAGCAAGTAACCTCAGAGACTAAGAGCTGAAGTATAGATTCATGGTTGGGTGTTGATAGCCTGAATGATACTAATGTTAAGAAATTGCTTGTAAAATCAGGGGTTGTTTCGTAGAAAAAGAGCTAGGGGAACTTATTAGCATAACTCATTAGCATATGCCACACAATCCACTGCCGAGCCCCATGAGGGGCCCGGCGGTGGACCTGCAAGGCCGGCGGGAGTGCAAGGAAGCCTCGTGAAGGCCCACCCTGGCCCCAGGCAGGCAGGAGTGGGGAGAGGCAGGGAGGAAGCAACTTACCCTCCCTCTTCTCCTGCCTCCTCCTGGCTGAATGAGGGCCGGAAGCAGGGCGGCCAAAAGCAGGGGGCGGTTCCCCCGTACCTCACCCGGGGGAACTGCGATCCCCCGCGATCCCCCCCGAAATGACCTCTGTGTAAAATTAAGGCAGAGGCTTCATTCAACGTGTTCTGGATGGACATTCTTTTTTTTTAATGATTATGCACTGGTCCCTTTAGGACTCTTCCTTCCAAAGGCAGTGCTCATTTCTGTGACTTGGCTATTCAGAGAAGGCCCTCTTTAATTAGTTTGTGGCACAAGATATTACAGGGGATTTCCCACGAGTGGATTTTTGCCGTTGAGTTTAGAAAGTATCGGTTTCGTGTTGTTTTTAATTGTGCTGAGATCCTGTAATTCCGGGTCCGTTGATGAGCCTTTTTAAAAAACTAATTAATTATGACAACAAGCTGTTGGGAAAACTTATTATGTTGCATAAATTCTGGAAAGAGTCATATAAAAAAAGCAGATGATGAAGGTGACTGGTGATTGATGCCTGAATCACCGCAGGAGTGGTTTGTGTAACTGAGCATAAGGCAGGGCCATATATCTCAAGTATGTCCTGGGGAACAATAACAAGCAAAACTTAGTCCTAACAAGACGGATGGGTGAAGGGACAGATGGATGATTGGGCAGGGAAGATGAACTTCCATGTTTTCAGCCAGGAGGCCTCTCACAACTCCATGTAGGGCTTAGTCCCCAGATGCCGACACATCAGCAATACCAGCAAGCCAGGATTTTGTGGCTTGTGGGGCAGATATTTTTCTGGTGGGGCTGGCTTGGAGTGGAATTTGCAGCTTGGAGTGCACGTGTGTGTGCCCCCTTCCCACCTCTTCTTGAAAGCATTTAAAAGATCCCTGCAAATGCTTTTGAGAAGAAGGGGGCCCTTTAGGGAAGGGGGCTGTTTCCACAGCAGCTGCCATCATGGCACCAAAGATCTTCATGGTATGACTGAACAAGGTGGGTAGCCGTGTTAGTCTGCCTGTAGCAGTAGAAAAGAGCCAAGAGTCCAGTAGCACCTTAAAGACTAACAAAATATATGGCAGGGTAGGAGCTTTCGTGAGTCACGGCTCACTTTGTCAGATAAGTGAAGAAGTGAGTATCAGATCAGTAGTGAGCCGTGACTCACGGAAGCTCCTCCCCTGCCACATATTTTGTTAGTCTTTAAGGTGCTACTGGACTCTTGCTGTTTTCTACTGTATGACTGAAGGTAAGCTGCAGCAGCCATTGACCAGTTTTCTCTGCCTCCTGTGGCAGTCATTTTGTGGCTGCCGTCACCACACTGTGTCAGAATTCCAAAGGTGCCCGTAGGTTAAAAAAGCTTGGGGACCCTTTGTGTGGATTGTTGAAATTATACATTATGTTGTAGGTGTGTGTGTGTGTGAGAGAGAGACAGAGACAGAGACAGAGAGAGAATTTGTAGAGTGTCTCCTTAGGGAAGCATGTAATCCACATCCCTCAGAGAAGCCCAGTGTAGAAAGCACTGACTTGGCACTGATTGTCTTTGGGTGAAGCCCAGATCACCACAGCATAGCAAAAACCTCAGTTTTTGGGCCTCTATTCTGTAGCATTCTTAGAATAACGATGAATCTACTCCTTTCCTCTCTTGGCAATTATTTACCCTCATTTATTATTTTTTTAAAAAATGAAACCCTCTTTGAATCTTCTCGAACAACATTGTTCTGCCCGAGAGGCCTGGTAAATGTTTACACAACATCCGTCTAAATTTAACAGTTGTAAAGCCCATTCGAAAAGTAACTTCAGAGCAATTCATTATCGCTTTAATTAAATGACAAAATGTCAGGATGGGCTAGGAGAGAAAAATGATAATTTGCCAACTCTTGTTTTGGGACCTTCAGAAGAGAGCTGTTGCCACCAGGTAAGAGATGGTTCAATATGTTACTTTCCTACTCGCATCTCTGGTGCTGCTTCCTTTCCAAATGGCTTCACGGCAGCACAATACGAATGAGATTCCTACCCCATCAGTCCTCGGCTGTTATTTCTCTCTATCGAACTCTTCTAATCGATATTTAATTGTGTTTTTCCCCCTTGCCCATTTATTGGCTAAGTTGCCTTTCCCACCTTTCCACAAATTTGTATTAGTAGTTATTTCACCTACTTAATATGCTATCTTCTGTTTCGTTCTACCTCTAAATTAAATAATGTAGCCAAAACAATGAAGATCCTCTTGGTAGCTTCAAGATTAACAAAGGTATCTTGACATACACTTTTGTAAGCCAGAGCCCCCACTTCATCACTGAGGGCCCCAGCTCGAGATAGTTTAAAAAGGTAAAGGTTCCCTTGCTCGAAAGCCAGTCGAGTCTGACTCTAGGGTTGCGGTGCTCATCTCCGTTTCAAAGCCGAAGAGCCAGCGCTGTCCGAAGACGTTTCCGTGGTCATGTGGCCACTTGAGCCACCGCAGCTCCTCAAGATAGTTTAGGCCACAATTAGTCTTTGAAGGCACCACAAAACTCTTAATTGTTTTAGCCGCAGCTAAACCCCTCTGGAATCCACCTCAAATAATGTAGTGATAGAGATGGTACTGGATTGCGTGGGTACTTGGGGTCAGTTTGGACGCTGGGGTTTCTTTTATGGTTTATTAAAAAAAAGCAGCAAAAATTTCCCCTGGCGAAACAAACAAATATCAATAGAAACATTGGCATATCAATGACCTTTTTTGCACATAAATAGCTTAAAGCCTATCTGTCTTTTGCATTTTTTAGGCAACTGTTCCTCATAAACGTTCCTGAAGCTGCTTTATACTGAGTCAGACCTTTAGCGTGTCAACACCAGCATTGTCTACTCTGACCACCAGCAGCTATTCACTTAGAGATGTTTCACATCACCTTTTGTTGTTGTTCAG
>NW_015173730.1:335426-351891 GCF_001447785.1 Gekko japonicus
ATTGCTTTGACCATGCGGATTTTTGTTGGCAGGGTGATGTCTCTACTTTTTATCATGCTGTTTAGGTTCGCCATCGCTTTCCTCCCAAGGAGCAGGCGTCTTTTAATTTCATGGCTGCAGTCACAGTCTGCGGTGATCTGGGATCCCAGGAACGTGAAGTCTGTCACTACTTCCACGACTTCCCCTTCTATTTGCCAAGGAGTGATGGGGCCGGATGCCATGATCTTAGTTTTTTTGATGTTGAGCTTCAAGCCCACTTTTGCGCTCTCCTCTTTTACTCTGAGCAGGAGGCTCTTTAGGTCCTCTTCACTTTCTGCCATTAGAGTGGTATCGTCTGCATATCTGAGGTTGTTGATCTTTTCCCCAGCAATCTTAATTCCCGCTTGTGATTCATCCAGGCCAGCATTTTGCATGATGTACTCTGCATATATATTAAATAAGCAAGGTGACAATATACATCCTTGTTGTACTCCTTTTCCTATGCTGAACCAATCAGTTGTTCCATATCCGGTTCTAACTGTCGCTTCTTGGCCCTTATACAGGTTTCTCAAGAGACATGTGAGGTGGTCTGGTACTCCCATCTCTTTAAGGACCTGCCATAGTTTGTTGTGATCCACACAGTCAAAAGCTTTAGCATAGTCAATGAAGCATCACCTACCACCTTTTAAATTGGTGATTAAAGAAAGTGCCAAGGATGATCAGGGACCTGGAGACAAAGCCCTAGGAGGAAAGACTGAGGGGCTTGGGAATGTTCAGTCTGGAGGAGGTTGAGGGGGGACATGACGGCTCTCTTGAAGTATCTGAAGGGCTGCCACTTAGAGGAGGGGGGCAGGGAGCAGTTCCTGTTGGCAGCAGAGGAGAGGACTCACAAGTGTGGGTTTAAATTAAAGGCGGGAAGGTACCTGCTGGATCTTAGGCGAAACTTTTTTACAATAAGAGTTGTGCAACAGTGGAATCAGTTGCCTAGGGAGGTGTTGAGCCTCCCCCTCACTGGCAGTCTTCAACCAGTGGCTGGATAAACACTTGAGAGCCAGTTTGGTGCAGTGGTTAAGTGCACGGACTGTAATCTGGGAGAACCGAGTTTGATTCCCCACTCCTCCACTTGCAGCTGCTGGATGACCTTGGGCAAGCCATAGTCCTGTCAGAGCTGTTCTCTCAAGGACAGTTCTGAAAAGAGTTTTCTCAGCCCCACCTACCTCACAGGGTATCTGTTGTGGGGAGGTGGAGGGAAAGGAGTCTGTAAGCCGCTCTGAGACTCTGAGTGAAGGGCGGGGTATAAATCCAATCTCTATTCTTCTTCTTGTCAGGCTGATCCTGCCTTGAGCAGGGGGTTGGACTAGATGGCCTCTGTGACCTCTTCCAACTCTATGATTCTGTGAGATGCCAGGGATTGAATGTGGGGTCTTCTGCATGCCCTTTATCAGTTTCATCCTCCCCTTGGGTAATGTAGTAAATCTTATCATCTATCCTGATGCTATTTCCAGTGTTCCCTCTAAGCTGTAGCGTCCTGTGAGCAAAAATTCTACTCTGTGAGCTACTGGCATGAAATTTGTGAGCAAGCAGTTTGGCTACTGCATAAATTAGTTGGCTCTGGAGTCATCCTTCCTGAGTGAAGACAAAAATCTGTGAGCTGGAGGCTGAAAAACTGTGAGCTAGCTCACACCAACTCAGCTTAGAGGGAACACTGGCTATTACCCTGAGCATTTCAGCGACCTGGTCCTGAAATCTTGCTGTTGTTGATGGGAGCAGGGAGACTCAGTATGACAATGTGACATCTTTCAGGAAATCTCCCTTGATGTGGCACAGGGAGGGCAATAAAACACAGGGGTCACCTTTTAAGCTGGCAGCCCTGTGATTTGCATAGTTCCATCCACCAGAGTGCAGGATTTACTTACATAATTTGAATAATGATTCTACTCCAAGGGTTTGGTAACTAAAAGGAACCGCCAGAATCGGCCAGCTTCTGAATCTCGGTGCCAGGAGGCAACGTGAGGGGAAGGCCTCGGCCTCTATGCCCTGTTGTTGGCGGTCCAGAGGAAACGGTTGGCCACTGTGTGAGACCGGATGCTGGACTAGACGGACCCCTGGTTTCATCCAGCAGGGCTCTTCTGATGTTCTTATGTTTAGGCATCAAATGTAGAGAGAAAGCATGTGGCAAGGGCCGGGAGAGGGAAAGAAGTGAGGCAGATTACACTTCCCCTCATCCGAAGGGTACCACAGCATCATAATTCCATAGGGGACACTGTCGACAAGCCTCCTTTCCACAGGGGGTGATCTTCAAAACAATCTGTCTACTGAGAAACCCCCTGGGCATCTGCCATGGGTTCTGGTGGGTGACCTCAGGGCCAGACTAGATGTTGATGGCATCTTTGTGGCCCCCACAAGAATGCTGCTGTCGTTTTCATGTCATTTAAAGATGCTGTAAGCGGGTCCGCAGCTTGGCAGGCTGAGGCAGTCTCCCCTCGCGTGTGACTGTTTTTGGCACTTGAAAAGTAGGGGGGGGGGGAGGAAGGGGAAGAGGACCACGCTGCAGGCCCAATCAGGATCACGTCCTCCGTTACATCTAGTAGTTTGGCCCTCAGCCGTGCGTTCTGTCTGCACCAGGCATCAGAGATGGCCGTTAGAGCCTTCATCCCAGCCAAATTCTGTCTCCCTCAGAAATACCCTTCTGTGGTGGCATATTGGAAAGGAATATTGTTCAGGACAGATCGTCTGGCAGGAAGTTTGTCTTCCACACTGACCTTTTCACTCGAGGAACTTTAAATTTGCTTCTGAGGAGTCCCCAGAATTCCACAAAACACAGCGTAGAGGCCCACTGTCACACGTCATAACATGGGGCTGTAAAACATAAAAACCTCACCAGGCCCGTAGCTAATGCGGGGCCCACGGGGCCCGCCCCCCTAGCAGTTTTTATGGGCCCCCTTCCTGAGTCTTGGCTCCCCTACCCCAACTCCCCCTGATTGCTGGTCAGCCTGTTGGCATGGAGGACAAGGGCAGTGATTTCAGAGGCTGACCCTGGTGCTGTGCTGTGGGAAGAGGCACTGGGGCTCCTTGGGGAGGGAGGGAGCTGGACCCAGATGCTCCAGAGGGAAGGCCTGCCCTTGTGGGAGGGGAGGGGGGAGGGGGAGGGAAGCTGTGGCCGCTGCAGCTCTTGCCCTAGAGTCTCGGAGCAATTTATGCAGACCAGATAAGGATGATTTCATTTGATCTTGGTCTGGTCCATGAAAGCAACTCTAATATTCTTCAGGTGTATATAAATGCAATGTAGAAATTAAGCAGGTTTGCTTTTTTTATGCATCTTTTCTTCCATTGTGGAACTCAAAGCAGCTTAGATAGAGTTCCCTATTTCCACAAGGCTGGTATATCACATTCCATATTCTTAGACCAGGGGTAAATGTGTTAATTTTAACCTGTTCTGAGAAGCCAGTTTGGTGTAGCGGTTAGGAGCGCGGACTGTAATCCGAGAGAACCGGGTTTGATTCCCCACTCCTCCACATGAAACTACTGGTGTGATCTTAGGTCAGTCACAAGTTCTCTCAGAGCTGTTCTCTCACAAGCAGTTTTCAAAAGAGCTCCGTGAGCCCCACCTACCTCACAGGGTGTCTGTTGTGGGGAGGGGAAGGGAAAGGAGATTGTAAACCACTCTAGTACTTGGCTGAGAGCCCTTCAAGGAACACTCCCGAGTGAAGGGCAGAGTATAAATCCAATATCTTCTCTTCTTCTTCTCACTAACCATGGAGGGCGGACATACAGGTGTAATCCTAAAAGCCCTTTACTGGGAATAAGCCCCTTTGAATATACCTGAGTAAGTATGATTCTGAGTAAACTTCCTTAGGATAGCTCTCATAGTGAGGTAGTGCAGACCTCCGTCAGGCAATGGCTCCAGTTCAGTCCCTAGCACCTCCAGTTAAAAGGTGTTGTGAAAAACCTCTGCCTGAAACCCTAGCGACCCGCCTTCCAGACAGGCTTGAGGCCCCTTCCTTCACAGTTCTGAAAATAAGGTTTGCATATTTGCTCTTTGTTATGTTTAAAAATAGCACTCACCGCCAAATGCCCCACATTATGATCATGTCACATACTGGGTTTCTGAACCATTTGCAGCCCTAGTCATCTTTCGCCGTTGTGCCACCACCGCTCCAAGAAAATACTGTTCGAAAGGCAAACAGCAAATTGTAGAGACTGTGCTTCGCTTGCAAATGGTTTTTACATAGTGTTTTAATATTGCCACTCCACAGGAGGCCATGCAAATGCCTGATTGTCTTTACCTATTAGGGTAAAGAAACAAAACAAAAAAAACAAACCCTCACGATTATTTATAGCAGAATTAAAATTAAAGCATCTGTTGTGTCATAAGAAAATAAGAAGAATAAGCCACCTGCGTAAACTTGATATACTTCACGTACTTAATGCCTCTGGTCACCCCCTAAATGTTTTAACATTTCTGTTAATAACGCTTTATTTCTTTGCCTGCTAAACATGAGGTGTAGAGAGATTTACCCACCGGCCGGTTGCACCACATGGTCGCATAGCGCTGCGGCACACTTGCTTATCCTGTTTAGTAAATCTTCTTGCCCTATTTTGCATGTGGGACCCCAGCACAATTGTTGGGGCATGTTTACCCAGTCGCTTGGTTAAGCTCTCTGGTTAATGATGTGTGAGATCTTTGCACTGATCTTATGTTCTGGAGGGTTCCCCGTGCCAAAGTTTATAATCCATGAGTAGGGGTATGTGTGTGCGCGCGCGTCTGTCTGTCCGTGTTTGTTTTGTCTCCTTTGGCTTGTTTTGGCTGCCTGTTGTAAGAATTAGCAGATGTTTCAGTTGATTCACGACGCTCGGTGCCACCTAATGGAACTGGCACTTTAATTGCCTGGCACCAGATGCTTGATGGGTAGCGCGCATGTTAAAAGAACATTCATGCTATGAATGCCAATGTTCCTTAGTGTGCCATGGCTGGCAGTAGCAAGGCTTAAGCACGGCAGTGGCTTGTACCACCCAAAAACTGGTTGCAGTTAAAGCTCCACCCCGGCTCTGGCCCGTGCCACGCAATCTACCTTCTCCCCCACAAACTACACTCTATACCCCTCCCACATTAACAGAGCCTCTAGGATTATAATATCAGAGGGTTCCCTTGTTGGTCTGTCGTGCAGCAGCTAGATTTGTGCACCGTGGCACCTTAGAGACCATCTAACAAACATCGAGAGAGTTGTTCGGCAGCAGAAGGTCTGAGTCTCGTACCACCTTAAGGACCAACATGATTTCCAAGGTATGACCTGTCAGAAGTCAAAGTCATCTGATGAAGCGAACTTTGACTCTCAAAAACTTGTACCCCGCCCTGATCTCAATAGCCCGGGCAAGCCCAATCTTGGTAGCTAAGAAGGGCCGACTCTGGCAAGTGTTTGGATGGGAGACCTCCAGAGAATCCCAGGGCCGGGAGACAAGAGGCAGGCTATCAAGCCACTTCTCTGAACGTCCTCCGTGCCCCAGTAGGAGTCGGCAGAGGTCACCATGACTTTCAGGCACGAGTACACACACAGGGGTCATTTCCTGCAGGAGCGCACAGGAGCGGACCTCCGGCAGTAAAGAGCCCAGGGGGCGGGCACATGCAACAAGCCCCACCCCCTGCTCCACCCCAGCAGCCTTCAGTCAGAGCAGGAAGCAGCCAGGTAAGTTGCAGAGCCCCCCTGTCCAAAACAGTCCAGTGGCACCTTTAAGACCAGGTTTTATTCAGGTACAAGCTCTCCCTCCTCTGTGAGGACAGATCTGCACGTCCCCCCCCCAATAGCTAGCAATCCACAACAGTCCAGTGGAGCCTAAGCAGTGGGTGTTGCCTTCTGACACACTTCCAGTGATGTCAGGGGGTGTGGCATATGCAAATGAGTTATGCTAATGAGTTATGCTAATGAGCTCCTGTACCTCTTTTTCTACGAAATGACCCCTGTACACACATATCCCCCTTAGGCACACTCACAAAATGCAAAAATACACACAAAAAAGCTTATACCCCGAAAATTGTATCGGTGCTACTGGAATCGAATCTAGCTATTCTAGGGATGCAGCTCACCGAAGGCTGGGTAGTAAGTCTGTGGCCAGAACTCCATTAACAAAATCAGTCCATTCCTGTATGCATGCTGTGAACCAAGGTTGTATCTTATGCATGCTTACCTTTTTAAACCCCGCTTCTGTCTACTTGAAGGAGTCTTGGAGCAGCTTTCAATCTCCTTCTCTTCCTCTCCCCACAGTGGGCACCCTGTGAAGTAGGTGGGACTGAGAGACCTCTGAGAGATATGTTCTGAGAGAACTGGGACTGGCCCAAGGTCACCCCGCAGGCTTCGTGGGGAGGAATTGGGAATCAAACCTAGTTCTCCAGATTAGCGTCCAGTGCTCTTAACCACTACACCATGCTGTAAGCCCAAGAGCAATTAATAGCCTTTAGAAAAAACTTTGCAGATTCACAACCTCTCCCCGTTATAAATATGGGCTGACCTCTTGAACACAGTTAGGTTGCTTAAATACTTATGAGAGGCTGAACCATCTCCAAGGTTTGTGAGGTAAAATCAACTAGGTAGAAGTAAACAGTACTGCTGAAAGGTGGGGTGACCTGTTTGGAACAGGCCTCTACACTTCCTAGCCAGCAAGAGTGAGACTTGCTTTCACAGGAGAAATGAGCCATATGTGCTTCTGTTGGGATTCTTATTAAGTCAGCCAGCAGAGTAAGTATTAAGAGACTGAGTCCATGGTGTGTTTAAATATAAAAGTTTACTATAAACCTAACATGGGGAAAAGGTACACAGGATATAAAATAACAACAAGAGCTAGGTACGACATCCTTACAGCTAAAGAGATAAAACAGGAATGGCGTCTCCTTCTTCAGCAAGAACAAAGACAGGAGGGAGAAACCCATATGGTAAATAGTTGACACATTGATTTCCAATCAGACTGTTAAGTTAGCTACAAAGTTCCCGAGCATTCTATGGTCTAAACAGATTGTTTACAAACAAACATGTGACTTCCTGTTGATCATCATTAACCCTGTAAATACTGAAGTGTTTTGACTTGTAACACCCAACAGCTTCTCAGGGTGTAAAGAGGAAGTCTGCGTGATCAGCAGAGTTCTGTGTAAAGAGCCACCCCAAACAAGACCAAAGAGGATTATTTGCAGATACTCTCTTGTGCTTTAAAGAGGAGCTCAAGAAGTGTGTGGCTGTAGAATGGCCTTCCTTCCAGGCTGAGGTGGCTCCCGGGAGACTAGTTCATAGGGTTGCCATCCTTCAGGGGGCACCTGGACCAGGCCCGTAGCTACATTGGGGCATCTCGGGGCTAGGCCCCCTGACTTCCCATCCAGCCCAGGGCATCACAGCCTTCTCCCCTGGATTAATTTGATTAGCCAGTGTCCCCTAAGAAATTTAAATGCCCCCCTGACTTAAAAAATCCTGGCTACATGCCTGACCTGGACACGTGAAAGTTGCCTTATACTGAATCAGACCCTTGGTCCATCAGGATCAGTGTTGTCTACTCAGACTGGCAGTGGCTCTCCAGAGTCTCTGGTTGGGGTCTTTCCCGTCACCTGAGCATTTAAACTGAGACACCGGGAACTGAACCTGGGACCTTCTGCATGCCCAGCAGACGCTCTGTCACTGAACCACAGCCCCTCCCCAGGAGACTCACCTGGTGATCTCCTGCTATTACACTTGATCTCCAGATGACCAAGATCAGTCCACCTGGAGAAAACGGCTGCTTTGGAGGGTGGATTCCATGGAGTTCTATCCTGCTGAGGCCCCTCCCCTCCCCAAGCCCCACCCTCCCCAGGCTCCACCCCCAAAATCTACAGGTATTTCCCAAACCAGAGATGGCAACCCTATGTGTTCACCATGTTTCTGACCTGGATTATCACGCTGGAATCAGAATTAAGATGATTTCTTGTCTTGGTCTCTCTCGAAGACCATCACCTATTTCTCAGTTTCTTATTACTGCTGTATGTTGGAAAGGCAAATTCTTTTGTAATTAAAAGCAGGGCTATTTTTGGGCAGGAACGCACAGGAACGGAGTTCCGGCTGGCTCCTGAGTTGGCCACACCCAGCAGGAACTCATTAGCATAATAGGCCACACCCAACAGCAGAAACTCATTAGGATTGGCTACAGTAGATGTGTGTGGCCTAACATGCAAAGGAGTCCCTGCTACAAAAAAAGGCCCTGGGTTTTGATAACAAACAAGGTAAACAGAATAAGAAGCAAAAGGTGGGTGTGGCTGGATGACCACACTTTTGGCAACACGGGCCTGCGGCCTAATAGGCTAATGAGCTGTGGTGGCAGGGTGTGGCCTAATATGCTAATGAGTTTCAGCTGTTGGGAGTGGCCTGTTATGCTAATGAGTTCCTGCTGGGCTTTTTCTACAAAAAAAGCCCTGATTTAAAAGTTTTTTTAAAAAACCAACAATACACAAATATATCCATTAATTGTTACTCTGGACTTCTCCAAATTAAACCCTCTAAAAAAAGGAGTCTATTTCTCCGCCCAGGTTGTCTCAGTAGCTCAGTGCTGGGCAAGGAGGACACATTACATCTCAATTAGGAACCAAAGATAAATGTCGTGTGGTAAATGGAGGTCATGGGGTTACAGTCATTGAATGGGAGGACTGGAAATGGAAATTGGAAAACAGTCCAGGACGTTTTAAGAGATAAGGAGGAGGGGGACGTGATTAAAGGAATCCATCCTCTCTTTGACCTCAGGATAGTTTCCCACTTTTAACAGAATGGTGCAGCCAGGCTGACAGAACTGCAGTTTTGGAAGTAAACAGTGAGGCAAAGTGTGTGGGAGTCCGCTCATCTTGAAACTGATTTCACATATGTACACACATTATGGTGAAAAATCAGCAAAGAGGACATTGCCTGATGGCCCCTTTTAACGTCCTGCTGCTCTGCCACCCCTCATCCTGCCCTGCTGTCTTCAGGTCAAGAATAAGTCTAGTGCTTTGTTGCTGCTGTTGTTGGTGTTATTCGTACCCCACGGACAGAATCGCAAATTGTGAAACGCACAGTTATTCACGTAAGTTATGGACTTTCCTTTTGGGCTTTCCCCTTTAGTTTTGTTTTGTGTCAAGTATGTCCAAAACCAAGCTGCCTTATAGCCCAGCCTAGCTCCGCCTTCTCAGAGTTTGGACGCTAAGCAGGGTCTGCCCTGGTTAGCACTTGGTTGGGAGGCCACCAAGGACTACTGGGGGTTGCTACACAGTGGCAGGCAGGGCTATTTTGGGGCAGGAACGCACAGGAACGGAGTTCCGGCTGGCTTCAGAGTTGGCCACGCCCACTACAGCCAAAACCCCTGCGTGCGTGGCTACAGAGGGAAGGCTTGGAGAGCGGACCCCCCCCGGCGACTCCGAGGCGGGCAGGTGGGGGCCCCCTGGAAGGATTGGGGAGGCATTTAAATGCCTCCCCATGCCTTCCCTGGCCGGCTTGCCACAGGACACTCTGGCAAACCAAGGGAAGGCATGGGTGTGGCCTAATATGCTAATGAGATGTGCTGTCAGGGGTGTGGCCTGATATGCTAATGAGTTCCTGCTGGGCTTTTTCTACAAAAAAAGCCCTGGTGGCAGGCAGTGGCAAACGACCTCTGCTCATCTCTTGCCTTGAAAGCCTCATGGTCCAGTGGTCCCCGTCGTTGGTTGTGACTTGACGGCACGCACTTATTATATGCATAAAACCAAGCTTAATAAATATGGGCGGACCAAAAATGGTTGACTCTTACCAGATTTCCCTCTCTTGAGCTATAAGTTTTAGATCAACTTGCCCACTTTAAAAGAGCCCCTCCCCGCGACTCCGAGGTGGGCAGGTGGGGGCCCCCTGGAAGGATTGGGGAGGCATTTAAATGCCTCCCCATGCCTTCCCTGGCCGGCTTGCCACAGGACACTCTGGCAAACCAAGGGAAGGCATGGGTGTGGCCTAATATGCTAATGAGATGTGCTGTCAGGGGTGTGGCCTGATATGCTAATGAGTTCCTGCTGGGCTTTTTCTACAAAAAAAGCCCTGGTGGCAGGCAGTGGCAAACGACCTCTGCTCATCTCTTGCCTTGAAAGCCTCATGGTCCAGTGGTCCCCGTCGTTGGTTGTGACTTGACGGCACGCACTTATTATATGCATAAAACCAAGCTTAATAAATATGGGTGGACCAAAAATTGGTTGACTCTTACCAGATTTTCCTCTCTTGAGCTATACGTTTTAGATCAACTTGCCCACTTTAAAAGAGTTCTGAGAGAACGGTGACTGACCCGAGGTCACCCAGCTGGTTTCATGTGGAGAAGTGGGGAGAGGGCTAACTTAATGTGGAGGAGAGGGTCATAGGGCAGAGTGCGGACCACTATCACAGTGTGTCCCTCACTGAAAATGTCTCGTCTATGTGCACATAACCCCGCCCCCCCATCAACACCCAACTGTAGTTCCACAGGTTGTCTGAATTTCAGTTGCGGAACCATTTGAATGCTCCATTTTTTTTTGGATACTCTTCTCAAATTGTGAAATCCAGTTTGTGTGATTTATTACACTGTTTCCGTGTCACTGTTCTTTAATTTGTGCGCTCCAACTTTCATTGCATTGCTCTCTCTCTTTATTATACTGTCTTTTTGCATTGTCTTTTATAACTCCGTAATCATTCTTTCTGTCTCGGCGAGAAAGCTTGATGAGAAATGAAATGCAACCATGAGAAATGGAGTACTGTATTTAGTCAAATGCAAGACTAGTCCCCCCCCCATATATGTCTTAAAGTTGCATGCAAATTACAGTTATGTCTAATCAGGGGTCGTTTCGTAGAAAAAGCGCTAGGGGGAACTCATTAGCATAACTCATTAGCATATGCCACACCCATGACATCACCGGAAGTGTGTCATAAGTATGTCCCCCAAAGAGCGTTATGCTTAAGGAATCAAAATCTTCTGGTGGTCCCCGACCCGAAAGACATGTAGAAGAAGAAGAAGAAGAGGAGATTGGATTTATACCCTGCCCTTCACTACCCAAGTTTCAGAGCGGCTTACAAACTCCTTTCCCTTCCCCTCCCCACAACAGACACCCTGTGAGGTAGGCGGGGCTGAGAGAGCTCTTGACAGAAACTGCTCTTTTTCAAGAACAGCTCTTATCAGAACTACGGCTTGCCCAAGGTCATCCAGCCAGGTGCAAGTGGAGGAGTGGGGAATCAAACCCGGTTCTCCCAGATTAGAGTCCGCACACTTAACCACTACACCAAACTGGCTCTACTTCGCACCAACCAGAGGTAGAGCCTTTTCGCCTTCTGCGCTGGCCTGATGGAACGCTCTCCCAAGTGAAATCTGGGCCCTGTGGGACCACATGCCGTTCCACAGGGCCTGCAAAATGTTCTGCCAGGCCTATGGTTGAGGTGGTGGCAATTCCATCTGCCTTGGCCTCCCCTTGCTCTGCTGTTTTCCTGCGGTTTTGGTCGTCCATCTGTTATTTATCTTGCTGACACCCATGGACACACATGCAGCACAGTCTCTCCTGAGAGAAGACTGAGGAAGCTGCGTCACCTTATTGGTTGCCATCCGATTGATTATTTGTAGACTGTTGTTATAAACCGGGCTTTAATATATCGTGATTGATTTATGTATTGTTTCAATGTTGTCGTTGGTATCTGTTGTTACCCGCCCTGAGCCCTGCTATGCAGGGAGGAAGGGCTGTAAGCCGAATATAATAAATAAATACGTACATACATACAGTAAACAGATAAATAAAACACATGCACTCATCGCAAATATCAAAGGAAGGTTCATAGTATAGCAGTTGGATGGGGAGGAGTGTGCCACAGTTGACACTCAAACAATAGCCTTGTGTAATCAGCCTCTCTTTGGGACTCTTGTGTGGCCATGTTGAACACATGAAGCTCCTATATACTGAATCAGACCATTGGCATGTCAGACTGGCAGCAGCTCTCCAGAGCCTCAGGGAGAGGTCTTTCACATTACCTACTCCGTGCCCTGACCTGGACAGCCCAGGCAAGTCCGGTCTCGTCAGATTTCAGAAACTAAGCAGGGCCGAACCTGGCAAGTACTTGGAAGGGAGACCTCCAAGGAATACCAGGGCTGGGATGTAGAGGCAGGCGATAGTAAGCCACCTCTCTGAAACATCCAAGCTCCACTAGGGGTCACCAGAAGTCAACCATGATTTCCAGGCATACACACATGGAAAAAAAATTACGTATGACATGACCCCCACCCCCACTGGAGATGCCAGGGATCGAACCTGGGTCCTTCTGCATGTCAAGCAGATGTTCTGCCATGGAGTCACAGCCACCTTACTTGATCCATGGCTACCTTACTTCTCCTTATGCTCACCTCATGTTCTCTTTTGAGCGTGTGGGCGAGAGAGGAGGTGGCAGGGATGGAGCCGCCTTAAATCCTCCCTCTGCCAAAATGTCCAGGTGCCAATGTCGGGCATCCCCCACTCCCTCCTCCTCCTTCCAGGAGGGCAAAGCGGCCCCCTCCCACAGTCGCCTTCTAGGCCTCAGCAGCAGAAAGGAGCCAAAATGTTATCTTTCAAGACTGAGCGCTACACACACACATACACACACACCATGTAAACACCTCCTCCTTCCAGGAGGGCAAAGCGGCCTCGCCCACAGTCGCCTTCTAGGCTTCAGCAGCAGAAAGGAGCCAAAATGTTCTCTTTCAAAGACTGAGCGCTACACACACATACACACACACCATGTAAACTTCCTGCATTCAGCGTTCGTAATCAGAATTAATTATAACAGCAAAGAGATCTTCATGTAGGTGCCAAATGCCCCCGGGGGGCGGAATTCCCCCCGCTTTCGAGCCTCGATTTCCGCTCCCGCTGAATGGGGGCCGGGGGGAAACCCCACCCCCGCGTGTGCGTCAACTCTTTGTTTTCCCCTCAAATGGCGTGGCCCCGCCCCCAGTGTGCGACGTCACTTCCGGTTGGCGCCACGCACGCGCGCACAGCTACTACGACGGCCGGGAGCCCCCCGCTCCCGGCGAAAAAAGATTTGGCAACCCTATTTTCATGCAGAGTTGTTTGAGTTGTACCAGTTAGAAGTGCAGATCTGGCTTCTGGATGGCTGATGTTGACATTTTTAGTGTTAAACTGCAACTCTATGTGTATGTGTGTGTGTGTCTATTTTAGAACAGCTGTCCTGGCTAGGGAGATGATGAATTTATTCAATTCAAATCAAATGCCTTTAATGGCATATCAATAAAAGACATGGTGTGATAAAATATGAGCAAGAAGGCATTACAGAGACAGCAAAATATTGTTCTGTGGGATCTTCCTGCCTTCCCAAACAGTGACGCTCTGTTTGGGATAATTTTAGCCAGAACCAGATTTCTGTGTCATCGTAGTGCATTTTACCTTTTGTGACTTTATTATGCAGAATGTCTCCCATTCACATAAGCCACACGATGCAGATGCAGACTTTTCTTTCCTATCATACCTCCGCTCAGTGTAATTGTGCCTCGTTGTCCGTCCACACATTACTCGGGCTAATGCAGTACTAAATTACTGTTGCACTTTGCATGTACAGCTGGCTGAGCGGCGCAACAGCTTGTGCAGCAAAACCCCCGCTTCCCCCCCCCCTCCCACGTATCTGATGAAAGTAGTCACAGATTTGTCAGGCTTATCCACAGCAATGGCATTAATAACTTCCTTGTGGAATACTCCTTCCACCTCAGCCGTGCACAGGAAATAACCTATGAGACAGCGGAGCCACAAAGCTTCCCAGTAACAATTTGCACAATCATGGGGGGCGGGGGGCACTGATAAATTGTCGGGCAGAATGTTTGTGACCTAATTTTAGCGACACTAAAGTGAAGTGCAGGATCTCAGCTTTCTACGAAGCGGAATGTTGATCAGTCCTACTCAACTTCCCCATCATCAAAAGCTGCATTGGCACAGTGCCGAGAACCTTAAGGGTATTTTGAATTTTCTTATAAATATGCATAGGTTTTTAATCAGAGATAAATGGACTCTACTGTTAGGTTTTTCACACGCACACCCCAACACAGACGTTTCTAGAGTGTTCTTAGCATGCATAAGTACCATAGAGATCCAATGTAAGGTGGAGTTTTGGAATAGATGAAGGGCATTTTGTCTAGATGGCCAATTTTAGAGACTCCATTGGAGAGTGAGGGTCACACATTTAATGAAATGTAGGTTGTGGATTTCTTAATGCGCAAGCAACTTGTTTTGTATGTAATATAGTTGCCCAAAGCATAATTATCTCCTACAATTCTGCCATAATCTGCCTTTTTCCCCCTCACAGGCAACCCTCTGGTATAGTTCCGTCTACCAAGTGTTGGCAGATCATTTCATACAGAAGCATTGCATTTAGGTGGTTTGGAAATTAGAACCAAATCCTTATGCATGTGTTACATGCCGTTGAGTCGCTTCTGACTCACGGCAACCCTGTGAATTAATAACTGCCCAAATGCCCTATTGTTAACAGCTTTGCTCAGGTCTTTGCAAACTGATGGAGTCAATCCATCTCACATTGGGTCTTCCTTTTTTCCTGCCGCCTTCAACTTTTTCTAGTGCTATTGTCCTTTCCAATGACTTCTTGCCTTCTCATAAATCCTTATACCAGATCACACAGTTGGTTTGGACCTGCCCAGTGTAGAGATGTGAGGGACCGGGGGGGGGGGAATAAAAGGAAAAGAAAAATCCTGGAGTTGGGAGTCCATTCCCCCCCCAGCCCTGTTTTCAGTTTTTGTCATGGAAAAATTGAACACTGAAAAGAAACACCTATGGGGTATTTTCTCTTTTGGTGCCAGTTTGGTGTGGTGGTTAAGAGAGCGGACTCTGATCTGGGAGATACACTATTAACGTTTGTATCCGAAGACGTGTCCGTGCACACAAAAGCTCACACCTTGAATGAAACTTTGTTGGTCTTAAAGGTGCCACTGGACTCAGAACTTTGTTCTGCTGCTTCAGACCAACACGGCTCCCCCGCCTGGCACCATTAAAGAGTTTAGTGTTTGAATAAAGTTAATATCCACACATGGTGGCAGTCACTGATTGCGACTATATGAGAGTTTCTGTCCTGATAATATACTTTCCTTTGTTAAGTACAACATTTGTTTTTGTGCCTCCAACTTTTCTTCCCTCAGATGGCAAAGGATTAAACATACATTTGCTACGGTGGCATCAGGTGCAGCAGTTTGCATCTCTTCCTCAAGTACTGGGTATACTTGCAGTTTTCCTTTTAGAAGATGGAGACATTTATACTTTTAAATTCCATAAATAGGTCAAATAGTACAATTTTGCCTGATAAGCTATAAATGGTGTGTTGTATGTTGTTGGATCACTAAATCAAATTTAGAATAGATAGGAAAATAAGTATTGCAGAAATTCCAGTATTTTGTAAAATTCCCAGATTGCTTGTTTTTCCCAGGAAAAAAAAATGGAGGAAAAAAGGCACACTTCCATAGTTTCAGCACATCTGGAAATCTGACATCCCTAACTCTGTGTTGCTAACCACTCTGTCCTGTTGCCTCAACTTCTGTTCTCTTGCAATGAATGTTTGTTGACCAGGGCTCAGGAGGGGCCGTGGCTTAGCGGAAGAGCATCTGCTTGGCATGCTGAAAGTCTCAGGTTCAATCCCTAGCATCTCCAGTTAAAGTGACCAGGTAGCAGGTGAGGTGAAAGACCTGTACCTCAGACCCTGGGGAGCCGCTGCCAGTCAGAGTAAGCAGTACTGACCTTGGTGGGGTGATGGTGTGATTCAGTATAAAGCGGTTTCATGTGTGTTCATGTGAGTCTAGTAGCATCTTAAAGACCAACAAGCTTTCAAGAGTCAAAGCTTTGACTCTAAAAATAGTACCTATCAGGGCTCTTTTTGTAGAAAAAGCCCAGCAGGAACTCATTAGCATAGTAGACCACACCCAACAGCAGAAACTCATTAGCATATTAGGCCACACCCCTGACAGCACAGCTCATTAGCACATTAGGCTGCACCCCCATGTTACTAGAAGTGTGGTCATCCAGCCACACCCACCTTTTGCTTCTTATTCTGTTTACCTTGTTTGTTGTCAAAACCCAGGGCTTTTTTTGTAGCAGGAACTCCTTTGCATGTTAGGCCACACACCCCTAATGTAGCCAATCCTAATGAGTTGACCTTGGTGGGGTGATGGTGTGATTCAGTATAAAGCGGTTTCATGTGTGTTCATGTGAGTCTAGTAGCATCTTAAAGACCAACAAGCTTTCAAGAGTCAAAGCTTTGACTCTAAAAAGAGTATCCAATTGTTGGTCTTTAAGGTGCTTACTGGACTTGAATCTTGCTGTTCTACTGCAGACCAACACCTGAAACTATCTTGATGTTGTTGCTCATGTGGAACATTTACAAGGAAAACCATGGGGTCCCCTCAATCTAGCTTGTGAATGACTTACCTGCAGTGCGAGGGAGACATAGGTTGGCACTGGAAGTGGCGTCATCACCGTGCTGGCATCAGAGGGATG
>NW_015173731.1:0-239 GCF_001447785.1 Gekko japonicus
AGTGAGACGAGACGCGTCCGAGCGGCGAAGCGCTTAGCAAAAAATTCTACTTTCTGAGCTACTGGCATCAAAGTTGTGTGCTAGCGATTTGGCTGCTGCGTAAATCAGTTTGCCCTGGAGCCATCCTTCCTGAGCCGAGACAAAAATGTGTGAGCCGGAGGCTAAAAAACTGTGAGCTAGTTCACACTAGTGGTTAAGTGTACGGACTCTAATCTGGTAGAACTGGGTTTGATTCCCCA
>NW_015173731.1:430-1580 GCF_001447785.1 Gekko japonicus
TGAGACACCTTTGGGTAGTGAAGGGCGGGGTATAAATCCAATCTCTTCCTCTTCTTCTTCTTCTTCTTCTTCTTCTTCTTCTTCTTCTTCTTCTAGGGAACACTGGTCTTGGCTTGTTTGGAGCCCCAGTGCTCGAGGAGAGGAAGGGGAAGAGCATGTCTCATGTGCAGCTGGCACTTCATGTTGCTTCAGAGTCTACTGTCCATGGAGAGGCCCACAACTCTCAGTTTGGGTGAGAGAGACCCCGGGTTCAGATCTTCAGAGAAACTCACGCCAATGGCAGAAAAGACAACTGTGTTTAAAAAAAAAAATCGCCAGTGTGGTTTTGAATGATGTTCTGTGATTTCCTTCAGAGAGATCTAAAGGAGGCTTCTGCCAAAGCGCGTTTCATGGTTGAGATCAATATAGCGCTCTTTCTTTCATGCTGGGAGACTGGCAAGAAGTCTTGGCTTCCGTTCAGTGTTACAGATGAGAGGAGGAAACGGCTGGTAAATAAATGATGCGGAGAGGCAGAACACTCTTCCGACTTCCCTCCCTGTCTTAAAATAAAAATAAAAATGAAAGAAACAAAGCTGGCGTAACATTAAAAATAGCAAGATTTGGTTTCTCTCATGGCTGGGTGGTGGAACAAATAAGCCGCTCTGTAGCGTAACGGGGGTCCTCCACCATCACAACCATTTGGTGAACAGAAGAAGAAATGGTTTTTATACCCTGCTTTTTCTCTACCTTAAGGAGTCTCAAAGCACCTTACAGCAGGGGTGTCAAACATGCGGCCCAGAGGCCAAATCAGGCCCCCGGAGGGCTTCTATCAGGCCCGCAGTGGAACTGGCTGTCTTCTGCTGCTTCTTCCAATTCTGATGCTGCTGTATCATTGTAGGTTTGCAGCTTACAGATACACACCTGAACAGCATACTCAAAATTGCAACAGCACAGACATTTTGATGCAATAATTCAGAGCAAGAGGTGTCTATCAGAGACTGTTAAATAAACAAAATATTGCACGAGTGGTGATGTTTTAAGCATGATTTTATTTTAAGTAAAGAAACCCCTTTGTATTTGTGTCCTTTATAAAGTTTATAGCCCCACTACCTGGCATTACATTTTATGACACACATGGCCCGGCCCAACAAGGTCTCATTTATGTCAGATC
>NW_015173731.1:2072-8450 GCF_001447785.1 Gekko japonicus
CCAACTGAGGGCAGCTGGGAGCAGGGGGCGGGGCTTGCTGCATGTGCCTGCCCCCTGGGCTCCTTACTGCCGGAGCTCCGCTCCTGTGCACTCCCGCAGGAAATGACCCCTGCATGTATTTATTAGCAAAGAATTAAAAAACATATAAGGGCCCAATCACACCTCATGTAAAAATACCAATATCCTACACACAAGGGCCAATGGACTTGACCTGATGCGTTTCGGCCCTTGTGCGTAGGATTTTGGTATTTTTACATGAGGTGTGATTGGGCCCTTATATGTTTTTTGATTCTTTGCTAATAAATACATGTATCTTTATATTATATACATCTATACATCAAGTTTTTTATTGTTGGCCCTCTGTTCTGTTTGACTTACCTCTTTAGGTTCTGGTTCCCAGGTTTCAGGGTTAAGCCCCCCCCCTGTCCCTAATTCCTTGGTGGTCCCCCATCCAAGTACTAAACAGGGCTGATCCTGCTTAGCTTCCAAGCTGCGATGAGTTTGGGCTAGCCTGGGCCATCTAGGTCAGGTGATATCCATCCAGAGCTCTTTTTGTAGCAGGAACTCCTTTGCATATTAGGCGACACACCCCTAATGTAGCCAATAATCCAGGAGTTTACAGCAGCCCCTGTAAGAAGAGCTCTGTAAGCGCTTAGAGGATTGGCTACATTAGGGGGTGTGTCACTTAATATGCAAAGGAGTTCCTGCAACAAAAAGAGCCCTGCGCCAAGGGGTATGTGTGTGTGTGTGTGTTCCATAGCAGTTCCCTCGAAGAAGCGCATCTGGAACATCTTCCATAACCTGCACTTTTTGCGCGTGCGGCGTTCTGGTCGCCATCCCCTAGCGTGCCTGCATTCGGGTCTCTTAATTTACTGAGCTCAGAGTGATGTTTCCATTCCCGCTGATACGATCTAAGCCAGCCTGCCCGACTGCGGAAGAGTTGTTTTCCCAACCAGCACGTGGTTAATAATTCAAAAATGAATTAAATAATTAAGGAGTTAGACTCTGCCATCCATATTTTAGCACTTCGGAGGATTTCTAGTGGCAAGCCTTTTGGTAAAGAATATGGTTTTTTTTTCTTCCCTCCCCCCCCTCTTCCTGAGTTTAGCTTGCTGCGCTTTTGACCACCTTCACCGACCTCTTCTCAGTAATGGAAATTCTAGCTGAACCTTATCGCTGTTGGGATAGGGTCAATAATCTGAAGTAGATGTACCTGTTAGCCTGGGATTGAATAATCTGGACTGAATTCAGGGTTTGGCTTTCAGTGAAGGGTTCAAAGAAACGTGTATTCCCTTGACTTACATGAGGCAGCCAAAAGGGGGTCGATCTGGAAAATTGGTGGTGGTGGTGGTGGGGGCAATTGCAGCTTCCTGCCCTTTTGGCTCTCGTCTTTCATGCAGATGGGCAAAATCCTTCCCCGTGGCTTTCCAGATCACAAGGCCCGATCTGTGAACCAGTTTCAAACAAAATTTGGCACCGCCTCAGACGTTTGGAGGAAATCCAACTTCTTGAGGTGAATTTCTCCCGGAGGGGGTTTGAGGCACCACTAAAAAGACACGGAAGGCGACTCCAACGTTTATTCCTCGCACTTGGCTGGCACAGGTGTCGAAACTTTCAGCTAATGAACTAGTAATCTGTGAAAGAGGGGAAAGCTGACAGTGTATAGCTTCTAGTTTGGGAATATTTCCGTAAGTAAGAGAGGTTAATCAGGTATCAGGTTTCTGGTGCGCGGGTATAGATGTATTTGTTAACCCTTCTACTCAAAACTTGTTTTGTTATACCGTGAGAGTTTGGATTTCCAGTTTCTAAGTGGGTACATTCATATCCCAAATGGAACATTTGTGGCTTATTCACATGGTGCTAATGTGCTATATCTTTTCTTATACCGTGTTTACGATTCAGCTAAAATTGATATTATTTCTTTTTTAAACAGTGGACCACACAGCTATATCTAAATCTTTTTTTTCCTTTTTGGTGGAGCCGAAGACTTGAAGTGAGGATATGAAAATATTCATGACAAACCCAATGACTAATTAAAATGCTGTAAATGACTCATTTACAGCCCCCCCCCCCGCCGGTTGAAGGTCTATGCCAAAGTGAAATAGAGATTTCCTCTCTTCCTCTGAGGGTGACCTGTGTGTGGATGAGATATTTAACCCCAATCAGGGTCCCACAAAGTATTCTGAATGAAAACCACAAGAATTCATTACACTTCCAAGCCAAAGCGGAGGTTGCCAAACATCTCACACACATGCTTCTTTCTCCTGAATTAGTTTTGAAAAATTGTTCTTTCTTTTTTTTAAGCCCCCAGAGGGGATTTCCCCCCCTTTTTATAATACTACATAAACTACCAAGAAAAATTGGGGCTAGGGGGACTACAATTAAGGGAGAAAGAAAAGATAACCCACACTAAGCTAAAAAACCCAAGGTTAGGAGATCATTCCCTGTTAAAATACTGTTAGTAAAGGCTGTTAATAAACAATATACTTTGTGAGGTCCTGTCTTTCTAAGCTTATATGTTAAATTGTTACTTGTTATGAGAATATTTCCCAAGCATCTCCTCCAGCTCGCTTCATAAAAGCAATTTGCAAAGTCCTTCCGCCTTTACATCTATACTAAAACTCTCTAAATTCTTGATATCTTTTTAGACGTTCACTGCCGCCCAATCTTCTTCCATTTGTTCTTTAAAAATAATAATTTCATAGCGTGGCCCTGGACAGGTACTGGGACTTGTTAAAGAAGTCCATTCCTTCCCCCCACCACAGTTTCGTTTATGAGTTCAATATGTTATATAGCTACTCCTTGTTTCTTCTCTACCTAGGGTTACCAGCCTCCAGGTGGAACCAGGAGATCTCCCAGAATCACAACTCTTCTCCAGACAACAGTTCCCCTGGAGGAAATGGCACTTTTGGAGGGCGTTATACTCTACTGAGGTCCCTCCCTTCCCCAAACTTAGGTTTTCCAGGTCCTTACCAGCTGCGGTAAGCTGCGGTGGCTCAAGTGGTTAAGACACTGAACTGCAGGCTGTGGAAGGTCGGTAGTTCAGCAGTTCGAGACCCGAGTGTGCCGCATGACGGAGTGAGCCCCCGTCTCTAGTTCCAGCTCCTGCCAACCTTGCATTTTGGAAGCAAGAAATTGCAAGTAGATAAATAGGTACCACTTCAGTGGGAAGGTAACAGCGTTCTGTGCACCTTGGTGTTTAGTCATGCCGGCCACATGGCCAGGGAAACGCCTTCGGACAGCGCTGGCTCTTCGGCTTTGAAACGGAGATGAGCACCGCAACCCTAGAGTCGGATTCGAGCAAGGGAACCTTTACCTTTACTTTACCAGCTGCAGGCTCCAGGATCTCCTCCAGGGTATTCCTCCACACGTGCACCATGACGGTGTCACCCATAAGTGATATCATCACATTGCTGATGTCAGGGGGTGACGCTCTAGTTTTTGGGCGAAACAGTATGGTTTGAGGCCAATTTTACCACAGAGTTTTGCCCAAAAGCTAGAGCAGGGGTGTCGAACTCATTTGTTACGAGGGCCGGATCTGACATACATGAGACCTTGTTGGGCCGGGCCACGTGGGTCATACAATGTAATGCCAGGTAGCGGAGATAATAAACTTGATAAAGGACACAAAGAATGGGTTTTTTTTACTTAAAATAAAAACATGCTTAAAACATCAGCACTCTTGCAATATTTTGTTCATTGAACAGTGTCTGATAACTGACACCTCTTGCTCTGGATTATTGCATCAAAATGTCTGTGCTGTTGCAATCTTGAGCATGCTGTTCAGGAGTGTATCTGTAAGGTGCAAACCTGCGATGATGTGGCAGCAGCGGCAGAAGTGGAAGAAGAAGCAGAAGACAGCCAGTTCCACTGTGGCCCTGATAGAAGCCCTCTGGGGGGCCTGATGTGGCCCCTGGGCTGCATGTTTGACACCCCTGAATGTCGGCGATGGGATTACATCACATCATGTTTGGGGGCATTTGCAGGCGGTATTCCCCCCACCAGCCAGGGCACCGCAAAAGCAGGGGAACCATTGTCCAGACTGGGGGCCTGACAACCCTACCCAAACTCCACCCTCCCTAGACTTGATCCTCAGAAATTTCCCAACCTCGTGTTGGCAACTGTATCTCTATATAGTTCCAAATGCCTCTCCTATGGTTCCCAGGTGGTCTCCCATTCAGGCACTTTGAAAACCCAGACCTTTTTTGGTTCAGCAAGTCCACCACGTCATGCTCCAAATTATTCTCTAGAGCAGGGGTCCCCGACCTTTTTAAGCATGTGGGCACCTTTGGAATTCAGTTACAGCATGGTGGGCATAGCCACAAGATGGCTGCCTCAGGGGGTGGAGCCAGCTACAAAATGGCTGCCGCAGTTTACCTTCAGTCACACAGTACAGATCCTTGTGCAGTGGTGGCAGCCACTGTTTAGAAAACAAAACAAAACTGCACAATGACATCTACAATGGCCAATCAAAAGCCTTTGCTGAGCAAAAGCCCTGCCTGGCCCCACCCAGGGTTGCTAGCCTCTAGGGTTGCCAAGTCCCCCTGGGGGGCAGGGAAACCCCCGCCCGAGAGGCCCGTTCCCCACTGGCGGGGATTCGGCTGCTGGGGGGGCCTCACCCCCAAAGTACGTGACACGCCCGGCGTAAACACATCATCTGGAGGAGATGCAATCGTGTCGGGCATGTTGCAGGGGGACGCTCTATCATCCGAGGGAAAACTATGGTTTTCCCTCGAATGATTGTGTCCCCACCCTAACATGCCTGACGCGATTGCGTCACTTCCGGGTGACGTGATTGCGGCATGTGCACAAAGCGCGCATGCCAGGAGACTCCCGGGGACGTCCGGGAGTCCCACCGCTATTACGAAGGTAGGACTTGGCAAACCTACCAGCCTCCCCATGGTAGCTGGAGATCTCCTGGGATTATAACTGATCTCCAGGCAACAGAGTGTCAGCAAGCTGCCAAAGGTTCTTTCTTGTTCCTATGGTCATTCTGGTACCTGAGTTCTTTAATGTACCTGTCTGTATAACCCCCCCCCTCCTGGGATTCACTCATATTGTCATGCTCATATTTCCATAGTAACTGCATTCTTGTTAGCCTACGCCAGCCATGCTTTGCTGTAACGTTATCTTTCCAAGGTCACAGGTGGAAGAGAGAACTTTGCTTTGGCTTTAATGAGTAGAAACTGTGAGAAACGCATTTTAGTGATAATAAAGTAGCAGTTGCTTTCCCAAGGTTGTGGGCGCGAAAAAAGCGCACTCTAGCTGCGCGCAGGAAACAGGTTTATGGCTGTAGTAATTATGAACTTGCTTTAACCTTCCCAGCTCAATGAGCTAAAGTTATTCTGAACAGTGCTTCTGTTCAAGTGACTCATGGCTTCAATAAAGTAACCCTTTTTGCAAGTGTGTACTACATTGTTTGCTGTGGGACCTGACACAGAGATCAGTTCCCCTGGAGAAAATGTCCGCTTTGGAAGGTAGGTTCCATGGCATTAAGCCCCACTGATGTCTCTCCCCTCCCCAAGCACCCTCCTCCTCGGTCTCCACCCCCAAAATCTCCAAGTATTTCCCAATCCAGAGCTGGCCACCATGGCCCCGCCCACTTCCTGAAAACGCTTTGGTGGGTGCCAGGAAAAGGTGTCAGTGGGCACCACATTTTGGCTCAATTGCGAGTTGCAGGATTTCACATTTTTTTAAAATAATGAAGACTGGTGATCTTGGCTGAAGGAGTGTTCGCCGCGGGGATCTTGAACCGGGTCCAGGACCGCTTCCTGCTAAACACAGTTGAGCGTCTGTGTCAGTGTTCACGAGCCGCTGTCTCATGCACAGATGCCGCTGAGAGTGGCAAGCCAAGAACTGAGCGCGCTGGGAGATGCCTGCGCATGACCTGCCAGTTTATCAGCCGCTGCCAGCAGTTCTGTGCTGAGAATCCTTAAAATTCATGAGGTTCGCTCAGTTTAACGAAAAAGAAGGGCGGATGAATAATAACGACGGCATCAGTGTCTGCAACATAAAGGGAGCAGCCGTGCTGATGGGAATTCTTAGTGACGCGTGGCCTCGTGTGTTCCTAATTGGGCACCATTACTGGTTTGATTCACCTTTTGAGTCACATCTGTGTAAAATGTTACTGAGGACCTCAAACTCAGTAGCATGCGTATTCAGGTATACAAGAAGGGGGACCCACGATACTCGCGGGGGGGAGGAGAAGCTCCATGGGAGAAGGAAGGAGCCACAGGTGAGCCTTCTCCTCTGTCTCCGGCACCCACGGCGAAGCGCACGCCCCTCCAAGCTTCCCCCCTCCCCTAGTGGTGGCGAGGCCTTGCTGGCCTGCCGAACTTTCTCCCCCCCTCCCCCCCCCCGCGGGGGGGGCAGCGGGAG
>NW_015173731.1:8460-9325 GCF_001447785.1 Gekko japonicus
GGGGGATTTAATTATCCCTCCTATTTTTTTTTTTTTACAGTTTTCAGATTTTTCTGCACACCTGGGGCCTGGGGATCCCCTGGAATTACAGCTCATCTCCAGACTACAGAGATCAACTCCCCTGGAGAAAATGGGTGCTTTGGAGGGTGGACTCTATGGCACTGTACCCCACTGAGTTCCCCGTCCTCCCCAGGCTCCATCCCCAAATCTCTAGGAGTTTCCCAACCTGGATCTGGCAACCCTACCTCTCCATTCCCCCTCTAGTGGCCAGGCAACCCTATTCTATCCTTATTTTTGCATGAAGGAAACTGAAAGGAAAAAAAACCCCTACCTACACACGGGGTCTTTTCGTAGAAAAAGAGGTGTAGGAGTTCATTAGTATATGGTATGCTAATGAGCTATTAGGCAATTAGCATATGTGTCCCCCGAGCCGCAGTGCTTCTGCACAGGCCCAGGGGACCTGGCGGCGGGGCTCTCCGGTCATCCCCCTGGCCCCAGCGCTTTTGGCACGGGGAGCTGGGGGCAGGGCTAGCTGCCACCACCATTTGTGCAGGCTCCTGGGCTGCCGGAGCGGTGCTCCAGTGCGCTCCGGCCCCAGAAGATCCCTGCAATACATAAGAGAGATAAGACAGAGACAGAGAGACTGTCCAGCAGTTCATGTTGTGCAAGATCATCTCAAATATTATGTACGTTTTCTTTCTCTGTATCAGTCTTCTGAGTTTAGGATAGATTTGTATTGCAGAAATAGGTCCGTTCTTTCAGAGGCTTCTGTTTGGCTAAGAATGAGCATGTTTAATCTTTACTTTTCATAGATGTAATTTTTTTAAAAAAACAACCCTGTTATGTTTTTGTTTTCCCCCAAACA
>NW_015173731.1:9785-18176 GCF_001447785.1 Gekko japonicus
GTTGTAGTCCGCGCAGTTAACCACTACACCAAAGTGGCTCTCTTTTCTTAAACTCTTCTCTTAAACATTTAGGGAAGAAACATAAACCCATTTTCATTTTGTTACTGTTCTTAGTTGCTGTTAATTCGAGCATAGCTTTGAAATGAATTCAGTAGTTTCGATTTATTTATTTTTTTAGGAGGAATACAGGTGTGAACATCTCATCGAATTGTTCATTTGGGTTAACCTTCCCGATGCTTTACATTGCAGGGTGCGTCCCTAACGTGACAGTCACACATCTGAAATCAGGAGCTCATCCAAATGACACCAGATTGAGTCTGATGGAGCCTGTGGACTGGAAACCTGGAGACGAAGTTGTGGTTTGTGGAGGAGGCCTTGGAGATGCTCAGGAGCAAGAGGAGGTCGTCACTGTCAAATCTGCCAAGGGCACAGACCTCCACATCACATCCCCACTCAGGTAATCGTACCTGTGGGTTGGTGACTTTTCAGTAACAGGCTGGGAAGGCAATCTGGAACTCATGCAGTTATAATTTAAAGTTCTTACTGGCTGATCTTCCAGTATTTTACCTTTTTCTTATCATTATTATTATTTGCTTAAGTGGAACCTCCTTTCTGTATCCTAAAAAATATCTCCTGCTTTCTCTTTGCAGTGGCTTTCAGTGCTGGGGATGGGCAGACTGGGGGTCCCCAGTCTTTTTGAACCTGCAGGCAGCTTTGGGATTCTGTCACAGGATGGTGGGCGCAACCACAAAATGGCTGCCTTGGGAGGCACAGCCAACCATAAAATGTCTTCCTTGGGAGACACAGCCAACCACAAAATGGCTGCCCTGGGAGGCACAGCCAACCACAAAATGGCTGCCTTGGGAGACAGAGCCAACCATAAAATGGCTGCCCTGGGAGGCACAGCCAACCACAAAATGGCTGCCTTGGGAGGCACAGCCAATGATAAAATGGCTGCCTTGGGAGGCAAGGCCAATGATAAAATGTCTGCCTTGGGAGACAGAGCCAACCATAAAATGTCTGCCTTCGGAGGCACAGCCAACCATTAAATGTCTGCCTTGGGAGACACAGCCAACCACAAAATGGCTGCCTTGGGAGACAGAGCCAACCATAAAATGTCTGCCTTGGGAGGCACAGTCAACCACAAAATGGCTGCCGCAGGGGGTGCAGCCACACACACACAGAAGACTCAGGTACGCCAGGAAAGAGGGATGAGGGACAATAAAGCCAACACTGACGGCAGGTGCCAATCAGATCTTCAGTGGCAAATCAGAAGGCCTGCTGGGCAAGTGCCCCACCTGGCTTGACTCACTCTCTAAAAACACTTGGTGGGCACAAAGAAGGGTGTTGGTGGCCAACATGGTGCTCGTGGTACCAGGGTGAGGACCTCTGAGGTAGACGCTCTTGTCTGGATCGAGGGGCCTTTATTTCAGCTTCAGTTCTTCCTTTGTAGAATAGAAGAAACCCAGCAAGTGGCCTTCTTTTCAGATTATCTGGACCAGTGATTACAGTGCCCCAGAGAGAGACCTGTGTTGAAGGCAATCTGAGCAATTGGACAGCAGGCTCATGAGTGGGTGGTTCTGGAAGTTCAGAAGAGATTGGGGGGGGGGCATCTGGAAGTTTGTAGTAGAGGGAGCCCAGCGTGGCCGTGTGGAGAAACTGGGGGTGTGAGAACAGAAAGAATCTGGTAGTAGTAGGGGTGTCATTCCCCTGCTGGGCCTAGGGGACCCTCTGATTTCAGGGGACCCAATCTGCTGCAGCCCAGCTGACCGGTGGAGTCCGGTGGAGCAAGCCCCACCCCTGAGAAGCCCCCTATTGGCTCCACCGGCGTGATGACGTCACCCAGGAGTGATGTCATCACGTTTCTGACATTGGGGGCGACGCTCTAGGTTTTGGGCAAAACTCTATGGTTTCGAGGCCCAAAAAACTATACGGTTTTGCCGGAAACCTCGAGTGTCGCCCCCCCCCACATCGGAAACGTGATGACGTCACTGCTGGGTGATGTCATTGTGGCCTGTGTGCAAAGCGTGCCTGCTAAAAGAACTCCAGCGAGGTTTGGGACTCGGGAGTCCCCCTGTCAGCAGCCAGGTAGGACCCGGAAATCCTAGGAGGTAGTGAAAGATGAGAGTCCCACGGTGACGGTGCAGTATGTGGCTCAACATTATCTGTGGGGGAAGATATGTAATGCAGGGTGTTTGTATGTGGGTTGTGTGAGGGGGCTTCCAGTGATGCTCGGTTAGTGAGCACACCTGGCTTCAAATACCTGTGAAACATTGAGTTCAGAAATGGCGGGGCTAAAGAGAAACCTGAATTCATTCGAATTTAAACTTTGAAGTTAATGAAAGGCATCTGGGGAGCCAAAGAGTGGCCCCTGGAGTCATGTATGATATGCTTGTGCACTCTCTGACATTAACCCTTTTAAAGGAAGAAGAAGAAGAGAGAGGAGAGAGAAGAGATTGGATTTATACCCCGCCCTTCGAAGTCTCAGAGCGGCTTACACATTCCTTTCCCTTCCCCTCCCCACAGCAGACACCCTGGGAGGTAGGCGGGGCTGAGAGAGCTCTGACAGAAACAGCTCTTTTTCAAAAACAGCTGTGCCAGAACTATGGCTTGCCCAGGGTCATCCAGCAGCTGCGAGTGGAGGAGTGGGGAATCAAACCCGGTTCTCCCAGCTTAGAGTCCGCGCACTTAATCACTACACCAAACTGGCAGTGTTTAAGTAGTAAGAGTTGTGCAGCAGTGGAATCAGCTGCCTCTAGGGAGGTGGTGAGTTCCCCCTCACTGGCAGTCTTTAAGCAGCGGCTGGACAAACCCTTGTCAGGGATGCTATAGGCTGGTCCTGCATTGAGATGGCCTGTCTGGCCCCTTCCCACTCTGTGGTTCTATGATTCCATAGAAACATTGCCTCAAGGGGGAAAGTTAGGGATGTGCCTGGAAGTTCATTCCGTCATCTTCAAAAATTGTTTGGGTTTTTGAAATGTCGTCATGTCACATCTTTGGAGCCCTACTTTGGTGCCGTTTGATCTTCGACGTGGTCTCTGTGCTTCACACCCATGGGATCTAGTGCGCACACGCTGGATCGATCGGTGCTGTAGCAAGCTCTTTTAACGGATTTTCGCACCCAGTCCCTCGGGCATGCGCAGGAACCCCACCGCGCATGCCCAGAGGGGTGGGCGCGGACATCCCGTCAGTTCCTTTCTTACCACCGCATTGGAAAGACCTGTTTCTTCGTCGGTCTGATCGGTTCGCTGTTCACTTTTGCCTCACAGGTCTTAGGAATTATTTCCGTTCTTTATTTTATCTTTTTAGTGATTTGTTCTTTAAAAAACTTTTTTAAAAATGAACCTTTATTTTTTTCTGAGGGGAATTTACCTCAGGCCTTCGGGCCACCCACCCCCCAACCATTCCTTCCACTTCTCTTCTTATGGAGAAGAAGTGGGGATTTTTCAATAGATGCAAACGTTGTGGTAGCAAACTTGCTCCTCCCGACCGTCATACCCTCTGCATTTTTTGCCTTGGAGAGTCTCACAAGCCAGAGTTCACAACTTTAATGCCAGCAGCTCACAAAGTAGAACTGTTGCTCACAAGACTCCCCAGCTTAGAGGGAACATTGGTCTTTGGAGCCCTACTTTGGTGCCGTTTGTTATTTATTCTACTTAAAACATTCCTGTGCCACCTCTCCATGTCAATAGGGTCCCCAAGGCAGCGAACGTCAAAAGATTTCAGCCCTGAAAACATTTAAAATAAAGCATATATGCAATAATTCAATAAAAACATGTGCACTCACATAGCACCGTTGAAAGCCATTCTGGTGTAGCAGTTAGAGTGCCTGGATTACGATCTGAGAGACCCAGGTTTGAATCCTCGCTCTGCATGGAAATTGGCCGAGTGACCTTGGGCCAGGCACGCTACAATCAGCCCAACCAACCTCGTGGGATTTTTGTGAGGAAAAAAGCAAGAGAGGAGATGGATGTGAGCCATTTTGGGATCCCATTGGAGAGAAAGGTACAAATGAAGAAAATACCAGTGACAAGGTTACGTCTCAAAGCTGCTTTCTGGCCTCAAATGAAGCTTCACTGACCTAGCACGTATTCTCCTCACGGGCAGATCGATAACAGCAAGGTCTGCTCAGCCGGTTGTGTTTGTTCTGGGCTTCCCACAGGTATCCTCATGGCATTTCTGAAGAGCAGGTGTTAGGAGAACGTCTCAATTTGAGAGCCGTTGTGGCACTACTGACCAGAAGGGTGGTCATTCGAGGAAACGTCACCAGCGAGAGGATTTCCCACTGGAAGCAGTGCAAAAAAGCAGGTGTCTCAGGGGGCAAGAGAGGTAAGCGGAGTGCCTTTTTGAGGGAAATTGGATGGAGGGAAGGAAAAGGTTGACCAAATGAGCAGAGGATTGTAACTTGAACGTGTTATATCCGTTTCAGCCTTGACTTGGATAGCTGAGGCTAGACATATATCAGAAGCTGAGCGGGATAGGCCCTGGTTAGTAGTATTTGGATGAAGACGAAGAAGAGATTGGATTTATACTCTGCCCTCCACTACCTGAAGGAGTCTCAGAGCAGCTTACAATTCCTTTCCCTTCCCTTCCCCACAGCAGACACCCTGTGAGGTAGGTGGGGCTGAGAGAGCTCTGAGAGAACTGGTCTTGAGAGAAAAGCTCTGAAAGAACTTATGACTGACCCAGGGTCACACCAGCAGCTCCATGTGGAGGAGTGGGGAATCAAACCCGGTTCTCCCAAATTAGAGTCCGCGCTCCTAACCACTACACCAAGCTGCCAAGGGAGCCCGGGTCGCTACGTGGAGGCAGGCAATGACAAACCACTCTTGAATGCCGTTTGCCTTGAAAACCCTATCAGATCTCCATTAATGTTGGTTGAATAGTAGTAGAAGTAGCCGAGTACACTGTATGAGTTTCTTCCCATGTTTAGACAGATGATTATTTCTTGATTTGGAAAATGTCTGCGCCACCTTTCCACCCAAATGGGCTCCCCGAGATGGCGAACGCCATTTGAAATATTTGTAAGTAAAGGTAAAGGTTCCCTTGCTCGAAAGCCAGTCGAATCCGACTCTAGGGTTGCGGTACTCATCTCTGTTTCAAAGCCGAAGAGCCAGCGCTGTCTGAAGACGTTTCCGTAGTCATGTGGCCGGCGTGACTAAACACCAAGGCGCACGGAACGCTGTTCCCTTCCCGCCGAAGCGGTACCTATTTATCTACTTGCAATTTCCTGCTTTCGAACTGCTAGGTTGGCAGGAGCTGGAACTAGAGACGGGAGCCCACTCCGTCATGCGGCACACTCGGGTCTCGAACTGCTGAACTACCAACCTTCGGCAGCCTGCAGTTCAGCGTCTTAACCACTTGAGCCACCGCATTTTGTACAAGTCAATTAAAAAGATTCAGACAACAACCACAATGTGACTGGGGAGGGGGCCAATAAGAATAACTGGGGTTACGCCAAATGAAACAAGAGTCTACACCCACTGGCAGAAGACAGTGACGGAGGGAGACAGACAAATCTCCCCCAGGAGGGAGTTAATCATTTTGGAGCCACGACTGAGAAGGCCTCTACTTGGGTCGTCACTAGGGTTACCAGGTCCCTTCATCTTGCCGGCAGAGGGATCTGCGAGGCATTCTGGGAGTGGGTGGGGACGTCCCCGACGCACTGACATCACCCGGAAATGACATCATCGCATCGGTAATGTTGTGGGCGATACTCTAGGTTTTGGGCAAAACTCTATGGTAAAATTGAGGTCAAACCATAGAGTTTTGTTCCCAAACCAGAGTGTCACTGTGCAGCATTTCTGGCACAATGACATCACTTCCAGGAGATGTCAGCGCATTGGGGACGTCATGCGTCAACGTTACTGTTTGGGGATGGAGTTTCCCCTGCCGGCCAGCTGGCCGGGGGCAGGCAGAAGCCCCCCAACCCAGGGGATTCCCCACCCGGACCTGGGAGATGGCAAACATAGTTGCCACCCTTCTAGCCTCAGATGGCGGGGTAGGCAGGCCTCTGAAGATGACTGGAGTAGGCAGGTAGGTTCATACGGGAGAAGGCGGTCCTTAAGGGTAGGCTCACCCTAAGGTGTACAGGGCGTTAAACGGGAATTAAATAGGTGCCATCAAGAGTGGCCCAAAGGAAGCTGTCGAGGTCAGTGAGCAAAGTGTACTGATAAAACCGTAGGCCGACATGATTGCCTCAAGACGACATTGAGGTCATTTCAGTCTGAGAAAACGGGGCGAGGAATCAATGCTCCCTCTAAGCTGGGGAGTGTGGTGAGCAAAAAATCTGCTTTGTGAGCTCCTGGCATTCAAGTTGTGAGCAAGTGGTTTGGCTACTGCATAAATCAGTCTGCTCTGGAGCCATCCCTTCCTGAGCGAAGGCAAAAATCTGTGAGCCGGAGACTAAAAAACTGTGAGCTAGCTCAACCTAACTCATCTTAGAGGGAACACTGGCGAGGATGCGTCCGAATGTTCGTACAGACCGAATTGATGCCCCGTGTGTGACGTCATTACATTGTCGCTCTGTTTAGATGTCTCAAAATGTCTGTACAAGACGAGTGAAAGGAAGCTTGGATCTCGGGACATGGGAGCTGTGGTCATTGTGCAGTCCTCTCACAGTGAGGGGAGCCAGCTCCGTTTGGAAGGCGTGCGGTTCCAGCATGTGGGTCAAGCATTCCGGAAAGATCTCAGCGCGCTCACCATTGCCGGGAATGCTGATATGACCGGTAAGAGCATTAAATTATTGCGAGTCAGTCAGTCAGTCAACCTTTATTGGCATAGCTAAAATACAGCATGGATCACATTTTAAAATGCATATCAAAATTATGTAAATATAAACAGTCAATCCACCAGGGCTTTGACCTTATATTCTCTTAGACCCTCATAGCGATAGAAAGAAATCACGCAGGCTGTAGAGTCTTGTGAGCAAAAACTCTACTTTGTGAGCTGCTGGCATTAAAGTTGTAAGCGAGCGATTTGGCAGCTGCATAAATTAGTTTGTTCTGGAGCCCTCCTTCCTGAGCTAAAACAATCTGTGAGCCGGAGGCTAAAAAACTGAGCTGGCACACACTCACTCATCTTAGAGGGAACACTGGTGGTTACAGTGTCAGATGAGGACATGGATTCAAATCCTGCACTCCTCCATGGAAACCTGCCAGGCGGCCTTGGGCCCGTCACAATCTCTCAGCCTATCCTACCCTTCCCAAGGTGGTGGTTGTAAGGATTAGGTGGAGGAGGGGTGAACCATGTGAAAAGCTGCTTTGAGACCCCAGTCAGGGAGGAAAGCAAGATATATATATTTTTTTTAATTAAAAAAAAATTGAATACTGTTACCTTGTTCTTTTATAACATCTTCTTCTTTCCCCCTCCCTTCTAGACTCTTACATTCGGGACTGCGTTGTGCTGGATTCTTTTGCTCGGGGAATTAGCTTTTCTGGGGTATCACGTCTCAGGGTGGAAAATAACGTTTTATACAACATCGCGGGCCATGGAATTCGTGTGGGTAAGTGAAACGAAAATGGTCACTGGATTCTGATCTGGGTTCAAAAGTGTTGACCATAAAAAAGTGGCAGAAATTTTCAAGGAGAATTCTTAGTATTAAAAAAAAAAAAACTTGTTAGGAAAGTAAATTAAAAGCATCCAAGACCAGCCCAAGGACTTCTGGCAGTGGGGTTGCCAGACTCCAGGTGGCAGCTGGAGATCTGCAGGAATTACTATTTATTTATTTATTTATTAGATTTATACCCTGCCCTTCCCGCCAAGGCAGGCTTAGGGCAGCTTACATAAAATTCTTTAAAAGCAGAATAAAATCATAAGTAAAGGTAAAGGTTCCCCTTGCTCGAAAGCTAGTCAAATCTGACTCTAGGGGGCGGTGCTCATCTCCATTTCCAAGCCGAAGAGGCAGCACTGTCCGAAGACTTCTCCGTGGTCATGTGGCCGGCATGACTAGACGCCGAGGCACATGGATAAAATCATCCAATATCTATGCTATACATAGATATTGCGTGTCAGACAGCGAAACAACAAGCTCTTGGTGACAGATGATGATGATGATGAAGAAGAAGAAGAAGAAGAAGAAGAGATTGGATCTATACCCCGCCCTTCACTAAACAAAAGGAGTCTCAGAGCGGCTTACAAACTCCTTTCCCTTCCCCTCCCCACAACAGGCACCCTGTGAGGTTGGTGGGGCTGAGAGAGCTCTGAGAGAACTGCCCTAGAGAGAACAGCTCTGACAGAACTATGGCTTGCCCAAGGTCATGCCAGCAGCTGCAAATGGAGGAGTGGGGAATCAAACCCGGTTCTCCCAGATTAGAGTCCACACACTTAACCACTACACCAAACTGGCAGAAGAAGCAGAAGAGGAGATTGGATTTATACCCCGCCCTTCAC
>NW_015173731.1:18560-22009 GCF_001447785.1 Gekko japonicus
AGGAACGGACAGGAACGGAGTTCCGGCTGTCTCCCAAGTTGGCTGCGCCCAGCAGGAACTCATTAGCATAATAGGCCACACCCAACAGCAGAAACTCATTAGGATTGGCTACATTAGGGGTGTGTGGCCTAACATGCAAATCAGTTCCTGCTACAAAAAAAGGCCCTGGGTTTTGACTACAAATAAGGTAAACAGAATAAGAAGGGAAAGGTGGGTGTGGCTGGATGACCACACTTCTGGTAACATGGGGGTGCGTCCTAATGTGTTAATGAGCTGTGCTGTCAGGGGTGTGGCCTAATAGGCTAATGAGTTCCTGCTGTTGGGTGTGGCCTATTATGCTAATGAGTTCCTGCTGGGCTTTTTCTACAAAAAGAGCCCTGCCTCTCGCCATAGTGGGGGGCCTGGCAGCCCTCTGTCCCCTTTTCTTCCTGCTCTGCTTACTGATCCTGCTCTGATTGACTATTGCCTCCCACGCGGGACCTGGAGATTCCCCCGGAATTGCAGCTCATCTCCAGACTGCAGAGGTCAGTTTCCCTGGAGAAAATGGATGCTTTGGGGGGTGGGCCCTATGGCACTGTGCCCCACTGAGGTTCCTCTCCTCCCCAGGCTCCACCCCCAAATCCCTAACCAGAATCTGGCCACCCTATCCCCCCATCCCCTGCTGGTGACGTGTGGTGGCCGGGGGGGGGGGACAACCTGGCATCCCTCCCTCTGTCGGGTCTCCCAGTCAAGACACTCTCCAGAAGACACTTTAGCAGTGATAGTTTATTGAGATACGCTCACTGCAGGAAACATACTCTGTGTCAGAACTGGGAAAAGGCGGGCAGAAGCCCCTATTATAGCTGATTCTGAATACACCCCAGACCTCTTGCATGCATCACCATCCAGCCTCTACAGTAACTATGGCAACCCTGACAGATATATGGTGCCGTGTCTACATCCTAGCCTGGCAGAAGAGACTCCAAGGCCAGCTCCCTTGGGAACTAGCTCTGGGGCACAGCTGGAGGAAAAGTGATGGCTTCTAAGCATCCACTCAAAACACCCATGTGCTCCTCTCCGGAATTCCCTCCCCACCATAAGAACATAAGAGACGCCAATGTTGGATCAGGCCAAAGGCCCATCTAGTCCAACACTCTGTCACACAGTGGCCAAAAATACCAGATGCCATCAGGAGGTCCACCAGTGGGGCCAGGACATTAGAAGCCCTCCCACTGTTGGCCCCCCCAAGCACCAAGAAGACAGAGCATCCCTTGCCCCAGATCCCCTATCTATACCTTGTGGCTAATAGCCACTGATGGACCTCTGCTCCATATGCATATCTAATTCCCTTTTGAAGCCGTCCATGCTTGTAGCCGCCACCACCTCCTGTGGCAGTGAATTCCATGTGTGGAGATCCATGTATCTATGTCAAGCGGTTGTCAGGACCCACAGCAAGACAACAAAGTACACACTTCCAAGAAGGTTTTACTTTTATTGAATAGCCATAGATGCAATAACATAAACACTGTTAGGAATGGCGGGCTACCTAGGCGCATAATAGGATATAGGGCATTCGTATGCGCCACCCCCCCAGCAATACCCAATTGAACGAGGTGAACCTCCCACTGTAATGTCATATGCCTTGACCTGGATAGCCCAGGCTAGCCTGATCTCATCAGATCTCAGGAGCTAAGAAGAGTCATCCCTGGTCAGTATTTGAGTGGGAGACCGCCAAGGAATACCAGGGTCATTACGCAGAGGCAGGCAATGGCAAACCACCTCTGTCTGTCTCTTGCCTTGAAAAGAAGAAGAGAAGAAGAGATTGGATTTATACCCCGCCCTTCACTACCCAAGGGAGTCTCAGAGCGGCTTACAGACTCCTTTCCCTTGCCCTCCCCACGACAGACACCCTGGGAGGTAAGTGGGGTTGAGAGAGCTCTTCTGAGAACTGCCCTTTCAAGAACAGCTCTTATCAGAACTACGGCTTGCCCAAGGTCGTCCAGCCAGGTGCAAGTGGAGGAGTGGGGAATCAAACCCGGTTCTCCCAGATTAGAGTCCGCGCACTCAACCACTACACCAAACTGGCTCTCCAAAACCCTGCAAGGTTGGCCAAAGTCAGTTGCCACTTAACAGCCAACCCCCCCCCACACACACACTCAAAACCTTCATATAGTTCTTCTGACTGGTGCTTCCAAATCATTATGCAAACCGCCAATGAATTGCCGTCATCTCTGGGTCCATGAATGGCAAGCCGCTAATGGACAATGAACGGGAGAGTAATGCGTGATCGATATCTGGCCTGCCTGTGTGATGGCTTATTAAACTGTTTCTTTGTGTGTGTGTGTGTTTGTTTTTTTAAGGAGAGCGGCTGGATCAAAAGAACCAATTAAAGCGCAATACAATTATTGGACTGTCTGGAACTGACGGGCTGTCCAATATTGAAACCTTTTCACCTGCTGGGATCTATATCCAGGCTCCTGATAATTTGATAGAGGTAAGGCTTAACACCTCGATGCATGTTAAAGAGCAAAAAGGGATTTGGGATGTCAGGGGCCGAATTGACAGCGCTGAGTCTTGGAAGTGCTGATGGCATCGGTATTAGCAAACAAACAAAAAAGCATATGCGGCGGGTTGGGGTGGGACGGAAACGCTGCTCTGGTATCAAAGATAGAGTACCAAAGTAATTAAAAATGTGTTTCTTTAAAACCCAGTGTTTAAAACCCTCACTTCCTTTTCGAGGACGTTTGGCTTTTCAAGGCAATGCTTCAGCAAAAGTCAAAAATTACTTCGCAATTCATCAACCAAATATAAAGTTCTACCATCCTAGAAAAGAGCAAGGGTCCAGGAGCACCTTAAAGACTAACACAATCTGGGGCAGGGTAGGAGATTTCAAGAGTTGTTGCTCACCTAGAATCACAGAATCCTAAGGCCATCTAGTCCAACCCCCTGCTCAATGCAGGATCAGCCTAGAGCATTCCTGACAAGTATCTGTCCAGCCACCATTTAAAGACGGCCAGCGAGGGGGAGCTCACCACCTCCCTAGGCAGCCCATTCCACTATTGCACAACTCTGACTGTAAAGACGTTTTTCCTAATATCCAGCTGGTACATTCCCACCTTAAATTCAAACCCATTCTCATGAGTCTTATCCTCTGCTGCCCAACAAGACCAGCTCCCTGCCCTCCTCTAAGTGACAGCCCTTCATATACTTCAAGAGAGCCATCCTGTCCCCCCCTCAGCCTCCTCTTCTCCAGACTGAACATCCCCAAGTCCCTCAGCCTTTCCTCACAGGGTTTGGTCTCCAGGCCCCTGATCCTCCTCGTCGCTCTCCTCTGCACTCGCTCCGTTCTGTCCACATCCTTTTTGAAGGGAGGCCTCCAGAACTGCACACAACACTCCAGGTGTGGCCTGACCAATGCATTGTACAGCGGGACTATGACATCTTGTGACTTCTTCAGATAGAGCTAGAAT
>NW_015173731.1:22123-29084 GCF_001447785.1 Gekko japonicus
GCTTGCTATCGCCATTCGCCTGCTATTGTCATTCGCCTGCTATTGTCCTTTGCCTGCTAATGTCATTTGGCATCTGAAATCACTCCATTTTCCAAAGTATAAGGACAGGTGGACTCACATTCTAGCTGCATCTGAAGAAGTGAGCTGTGACTCATTTAAGCTCCTCCCCTGCCACAAATTTTGTTAAGTCTTTAAGGTGCTCCTGGACTCTCGTTCTTTTCTACTGCTACAGATAGACCAACACAACTACCCATCTAGATCTTCTGCCATCATAGTTATGTGCCACGAAATATATTAAAGACATGCTGCTCCCTTGGTGGTAAGATGTGCCGTGTGGAGGAAAGAGCTTTCAATTTTTGGGGTGTGTGTGTATAGTATTTGTTACAAATTACAGGTAGACCACAAGTGGAGGTAAACGGGCACTCCAGTGGGGCAGCATATCTAGGAAAATGTATTAGATCCCTGGAGGGAAAGATCTTGAGGGGTTTTTTTTCAGTCAGACTCTTTCATATCCCTGCCTGGATGAGAGAAGTCCCCTTCTCCAAGGACTGACAGGTGCTTCTGAGGATTAACACCCATTGAGAACACATCTATAATTATTAAGGAACAAAACTGCTGGCTCCAGTCCCCCGCCCCCAGGCCAAACCCAGTTCACATTGACCCTACTTCAGTCTTGCAATAATGTTCATCCAGCAAAACAGCCTGAAGAGCCTAGACTAGTCCAGGTTTGTCACAGTTTGGAAGCAAAGCAGGTTTGGCCATGATTAATACTTGAAAACAAGGGGGAAAATGCATGTGCCCAAATTTTAACACCGATCATCAATGAATTTAATAATAGTAAGACATATAAAGTACTCAGAACAAATCTTCCGTAAAAAAAACCAGGTAGAAATTCACTGGTAAAGTTGATCACAAGTAGAAATTCACAGGTGGAGTTTTTCCACAAACAATTTGTAATAAATTCAAAGAAAGTCCTTGAACTGTAAGGGTGTGACAGTGTCTCTGCCAGCTGACTCGACGGACCCCTGATTCTAAATCTGTTTCAGAAATTTTCTTTCAAGAATCATGCTGGATTCAACCATTCAAAGATACATGCAGACAACCATAAAGCATATTCAGATACAGCAATCCTCAGTGATCCCCAATGCAGAATCTATCATTTCTTGGAGCCTCCGCCTACTGAAAATGGTGAAATGCTTCAGAAATTTGAAGTGCCCCCTCCAGTGCTCCCAATGCACAGCCAGTTTGGTGTAGTGGTTAAGTGTGCGAACTCTAATCTGGGAGAACCGGGTTTGATTCCCCACTCCTCCACTTGCACCTGCTGATGTGACCTTGGGTCAGTCACAAGCTCTGGCACAGCTGTCCTTGAAAAAGAGCAGTTTGTGTCAGAGTTCTCTCAGCCCCACCCACCTCACAGGGTGTCTGTTGTGGGGAGGGGAAGGGAAAGGAGTTTGTAAGCCGCTCTGAGACTCCAAGTGAAGGGCGGGGTATAAATCCAATCTCTTCTTCTCTTCTCTAAGGTGTGGAGTCTTGTGAGCAAAAATTCTACTTTGTCAGCTGCTGGCATGAAAGCTGTGAGGGAGCGATTTGGCTACTGCCTAAACTAGTTTGGTCCATAGCCATCCTTCCTGAGCTAAGACAAAAATAGGTGAGCTGGAGGCTCAAAAACTGTGAGCTAGCTCACACTAACTCAGCTTAGAGGGAACACTGCCCCCCTGAGTCCTTGGGCTGAGAGATGGCTAAATAGGATACTGTGGCCGATAGCATCAAAGGCTGCTGCGAGATCCAGCAGAACTAGTGTGTGGGGTGGTCACATTTCCTCTTACTTCTTGGTAGAGCTCATCGACCAACAACCAGAGCAGTCTCTGTTCCAAACCCCAGCCGGAAGCCAGATTGAAATGGGTCTGGAAAATCAGTCTCTTCCAAGAGCCCTTGGGGAAGAGGAAGTGGACAGGGAAGAGTTGTTTTTTAAAAAATAAATAAATAAGTGTGCGTTAACAAAATATGTGTCTTCTCCATGTGTGTGGAAGTTGAGTCCCTTAAAGGGTCATCTGGCGGTCCTCCTTTGCTATCAGATGCTTAGGTCTGACGGCACTTAGTTTCTCTCTGGAATTTTTAGCTGCAGGGATAGCCACAGGGGAAAGAAGAAGGAAAAAAACAGTTCCCCAAAGAATAGATTTCCCCACAAAATCCCCTGCTTACCAAAACCCTCTGCTTCTGGACTACTAGATATCTGCATAAATATTCAGGATCCTATCCCTTTGCCAGTCATTTGTAGAACTGGAAACCAGTGCACTTACCAGAATCCTAGGTTTAATATAAATATATATATCCAGTGAAATAATGTGACGTGACTACAGAAGCTTCACTTTAACTCGGCTGTAGGCAGCTGGGTCTGAAAAGCCTGTAATTCTGTAACAAGGTGCCTAAGTTTGCGCTGCAGGCACTCTTATCTCTCTTTTTTTGTGACCTCTGTGACAAATGTCAGACACCAGGACAATGGGGAAATTGGATGGGTCAGGAAACTTTAACTCGGCTGTAGGCAGCCGGGTCTGAAAAGCCTGTATTTCTGTAACAAGGTGCCTAAGTTTGCGCTTTAGGCACTCTTATCTCTCTTTTTTGTGACCTCTGTGACAAATGTCAGACACCAGGACAATGGGGAAATTGGATGGGTCAAGAGACTTGGAAACGGGAAAGGGAGTCTCTCTCTTCTAGGTCACCGCCTCCCCTTTGATTTGGGTCACCAGTAAATGAACAGCCATTACCTTCTCAAAGCTCTCCACTGACCCCTGGGAAGTGAGTTGGTGGTCTCGCCCCCCCAGTACTGAGATTCTTACCAGTGTCCATTCAATCGGTCTTCGATCCTGAAGTTTCGTTCTCGAGTCGATATTATTGTCGGGGTGGGATTTTTTTATTGTTGCTTACTTACTTACTTACTTACTTACTTACTTAATTAATTAATTAAGATATTTCTGTCCCACCTTTCCTCGTGGTTCAAGGCGGCTTACAAATACCGGTTGAAACATCCCCAGCTAAAACCATATGTGTCTGTGTCTGTCTGTCTGTATATATTATATATATTTTTATGTTGTATGTATTTGCCACCATGTAGCAACCTACTTACGGCAACCCAGTAGGGTTTTCAAGCAAGAGACGTTCAGAAGTGGTTTGCCATTGCCCTGACCTGGATAGCAAAGGCGATCCCGATCTCGTCAGCTCTCAGACGCTAAGCGGGGCCGACTCTGGCAAGTACTTGGATGGGAGACCTCCTTGGAATACCAGCAGTCAGGAGGCGGGGGCAGGCTTTATTCAGCCGCCTCTCTGAATATCCTCCAGACCCGTGGCCAACTTGGAAGCCAGCTGGAACTCCGTTCCTGTGCGTTCCTGCCCAAAAATAGCCCTGTAGTATGTATTTGCCACTGTGTAGCAACCTACTTACGGCAACCTAGTAGGGTTTTCAAGCAAGAGACGTTCAGAAGTGGTTTGCCATTGCCCTGACCTGGATAGCAAATGCGATCCCGATCTCGTCAGCTCTCGGACGCTAAGCGGGGCCAACTCTGGCAAGTACTTGGATGGGAGACCTCCTTGGAACACCAGCAGTCAGGAGGCGGGGGCAGGCTTTATTCAGCCGCCTCTCTGAATATCCTCCAGGCCCCCAGTAGGGGTCAGTCATGAGAGGTCGCCATGACTTCCAGGTGCACACACACACACACTCACACATGCACATACACAACCCCCCTCCCAATAAGTGGTTTGCCATTGCCTGCCTTTGTGTAATGGCCATGGTGTAATGTGGTGTTCCTTGGCACAGCCTGACTAGGACTGACCCTGCTTAGCTTCCGAGATCTAATGAGATGGGGCTATCCCTAAATTTCCCCCTTCCCCTTAAAAGATGCCTGCCAATTCAACCCCCCTCAAAACCCCTGGTGAACAGGCAGGCCTTGCAGCGCCACCTGAAGATCTCCAAGACAGGGACCCCCCCCCTCACCCCTTTGGGGACCCCAGTCCATAGAGCCAGAGCTGTGATGGGAAAGGCCCTGGCTCTTCTTTTTCACCTTCCTGACGCCATTTAAAAGAAAGATCTTGATGCCAACGAGCACACACGCAGAGAAAAGAATGTTTAAAAAATTGAGTGGTACTCTCAACTCTCATTAAATCTGTGTTTGTTTCTCCAAAGGGGCGTGTATACCCTTCCACCAGTGCTGAAACAAGGGAGTACATGTATACCCTGTCAACAAACAGCTGGTTTTCTGACACTGACTAGAAAGCTGGAAGCTATTTATTTACATCATTTCTACCCTCCCTTTCAGTCCCGAAGGGTTCCCCAAGGTGGTTTAAATAAGACAATAAAAGGCAATTAAACTGGGAAGCCATTGTTTATTCTCTTTTTAGTTCCACTTTACCTCAGTCAGTCAGTCATAAAGTCAGTCAGTCTCCATTACAGCCTATAGGCCATTGAGAAGCCGAAAAGAACACTATCATAAAGTTAATTACCTATGTAAAGTCTCTTAAAATGTGAGGGGAATCCCATCTTGCCTTGACGACCCTTTTGAATCACACTTAAGCAACAGTAGGTAGAAAATTGGCCCTTTCCTGCTCCTTGACACATCTTATTGCTCTATAGGGGCCTCCTGCCCAATCCTGGCTGTTCCATACCCTTTCGCGCCACCTTACACGCCAACTGTTAGCAACCAGATGGTCAGCTGACGAGCCGTACCCCCTCTGCACGATTCCAGTCTTCTCGCTGTCCAAGAGCAGAAAGGGAAGAGGGGCCAGTGCCTGAGTCGAGGGGATTGCATGACGTTCATTGGGTGAATGGACGGTGGTGAAGGTCTGAATGCCCTCGTGACTCCTTCCCACTGGGGAGAATTCATTTCCCTTGTAGAGCAGGGCTCCCATTTCTGTAGGCACATTCGAACGTTGGAGTGATTTGCTTAGGCCTGTGTACAGTCTGCGTCTCAGGCTTGTAGCCACAGTGGGGCATTTAGGGGCGGTGCCCCCTCACTCGCAGCCCACACCCCACAACTCCCGGTGCCCCCGCCCTTACCTGCCAGCTGCACTCATTGGCTTTGGCTGCTACGGGAGAAGGAGAGCCGGCCAGTGCAATTAATGTTCGGCGAGTATGCACGCTCTGCTCCTCTCCTTCTCCTGTAGTGGCCAAGGTGAATGAGTGTGGCCGGTGGGTAAGGAAAGACCCTTCTCTTCTTCGCCTGCCTGCTGATGAGATCTCTCTCCCCTCCTCCCCCCCAGATTTCCCAATGCCCTATCACCCAAAATATTCTGGCTACGTCCCTGCTGTGTCTGAAGATCCGTTGTAATTCCAAGAGATCCCCAGGCCCCACCTGGAGGTTGGCAACTGTGATCTTAACACTCTCCTTCCCCCAAAGCAGGGCTATTTTTGGGCAGGAACGCACAGGAACGGAGTTCCGGCTGGCTCCTGAGTTGGCCACGCCCAGCAGGAACTCATTAGCATAATAGGCCACACCCAACAGCAGAAACTCATTAGGATTGGCTACATTAGGGGTGTGTGGCCTAACATGCAAAGGAGTTCCTGCTACAAAAAAAGGCCCTGGGTTTTGACAACAAACAAGGTAAACAGAATAAGAAGCAAAAGGTGGGTGTGGCTGGATGACCACACTTCTGGTAACATGGGGGTGTAACCTAATGTGCTAATGAGTTTTACTGTTGGGTGTGGCCTATTATGCTAATGAGTTCCTGCTGGGCTTTTTCTACAAAAAGAGCCCTGCCCCAAAGTATAAAGCTTTCTTCTGGCCTGAGGAACCTTCCTCTGGTGGAAGAAGCTCTTTCAAGCTCTTTCACGTGGTTTGTTGGGCTATCTACCAGTGCTCCCCCTAAGCTGTGGAGTCTTGTGTGCAAAAATTCTACTTTGTGAGCTACCGGCATTAAAGTTGTGAGTGAGCAATTTGGCTGCTGCATAAATTAGTTTGCTCTGGAGCCACCCTTCCTGAGATCAGACAAAAATGTGAGCTGGAGGCTAAAAAACTGTGAGCTAGCTCATACTAACTCAGCTCAGAGGGAACGCTGCTATCTACTCATACTCTGTTCGGAGACTGTAGCCAAAAAATTCAAGGCATGTTAGAGGGAGGCCCCTCTGATTGTCTTCAGAGAAAGGCATATGGGAGTTATGTAAGAGAGGGAGAGAGTTTAAATCAGATCACGGATGTACACACCCTTGTGTGTGTGGGTGACTAGGGTTACCATACTCCTCCCATGCTAGCATTTCCCGCTACGGCTCTGAGGAGGAAAATAAAATGTAAAAAATGGCCATTGGTCGATGGCGTGGTGTCACTTCTGGGAAAACCTAGAAGTGATGTCATGCCTCTCTAGAAATAGGCTGTAACTCTATGGTAAATCCATGGAGTTGTTTTGATGATTCCTAGAGAAGTGTGAATCCTAACTTGGATGGTCCTGGCCTATACTCCCTCTAAGCTGTGGAGTCTTATGAGTAAAAATTCTACTTTGTGAGCTGTAGGCAATTAAAAGTTGTGAACAAGCGATTTGGCTACTGCAAAAATTAGTTTGCTCTGGAGCCCTCCTTCCTGAACGAAGACAAAAATGTGTGAGCCGGAGGCTAAAAAACTGTAAGCTAGCTCACACTAGCTCAGCTTAGAGGGAACACTGGTCCTGGCTACCCCGATCTCATTAGATTTCGGAAACTAAGCAAGGTCCGCCCTGGCTAGTAATTTGGAGGGAACAGCACCAAGGAAGTCCGGAGTCTCTACGCCAACACAAGCAACGGCAAACCATCTCCATCTCTTGTCTTGAAAACCCCTCCGGGTTGACTTGACGGCACTTTCCACCACCAGAGAGATATGATGTCACTTCCAGATTTTCCCAGAAGCGACAAAAAACAACTGATCCCGCCCCCCCCCCAATGTCACTCCTCACCCCAGGTCAGGCCTGTAAACTCTACTTGCACGTTCCCGACAGAGGAAGGAGC
>NW_015173731.1:29432-31910 GCF_001447785.1 Gekko japonicus
CCCCCGGTCCAAAACAGTCCAGTGGCACCTTTAAGACCAAGTTTTATTCAGGTACAAGCTCTCCCTCCTCTGCGAGGACAGATTTGCAAACCCCCCCCCCCAATAGCTAGCAATTCAATACAGTCCAGTGGAGCCTGAGCGGTGGGTGTTGCCTTCTGACACACTTCCGGTGATGTCAGAGTGTGTGGCATATGCAAATAAGTTATGCTAATGAGTTATGCTAATGAGCTCCTGCACCTCTTTTTCTACGAAATGACCCCTGAGTTTGATTAAATTCTGCTTTTCTTTCTGTCTCTCCCATTTTCTCACACAGTCTCCGCCACACACACACACACACACACTTCTTTTTCTCTCCCCAATATAAATGCCGTTTGCAGTAGCCAATTAGAAAAGACTGTGTTTAATGTTTTCTCTGATGTTTAATAGGATCTCTCCCCCCCCCCTCCACCGCCCAGCAGGGTGAAAACATATCGATATGCCATGGTCCATTTCTCATAGACTGTGTAAATAGGATTCATTTCAATTTCAATTACATATATTCTTCTTCTCCCTTCTAAACCATTGTCTAGCTTTCTCCTCTATTAAACAGCCGCTACGTTTAATTCCAGAGATGTGGGATCTGCATATACATTTCAATACATGATACAATCTGGCTGAGTCTTTAAACACGGGAGTGGGGGATAAATACATGGTTTGAATGTAGAACTTTGGCACGCTCTGATCTAAATAGGATTCTTAATTTTTTAAATATATACCTATATGAATTTTGTGAATGTTGTCTTTATTAAGCAGAATCCGTTATCTGAAGTGAAGTGTCTTACGGGGAATCCCTGCTCCTTTTGACATGTTTAATGTCTGGTGTCGCCAGTTTGGTGTAGTGGTTAGGAGTGTGGACTTTAATTTGGGAGAACTTTGTTTGAATCCCCACTCCTCCACGAGCAGCCAGCTGGGTGACCTTGGGTCAGTCACAAGTCCTTTCAGAGCTGTTCTCTCACAAGCAGTCCTCAAAAGAGCTCTCCCAGCCCTGCCTACCTCACAGGGTGTCTGTTGTGGGGAGGGGAAGGGAAAGGAGATTGGAAGCCGCTCTGAGACTCCCTTGGGAAGTGAAGGGTGGGGTATATATCCAATCTCTTCTTCTACTCTTCTTTAATGGTTCAATCTTCTGTGTGTGTGTGTTGTGCCATCAAGTTGCTTCTAACTTATGGTGACCCAATGAATTAACAATCTCTAAACTATCATTGGAGCTGCGGTGGCTCAAGTGGTTAAGACGCTGAACTGCAGGCTGTGGAAGGTCGGTAGTTCAGCAGTTCAAGACCTGGGTGCCGCATGACGGAGTGAGCTCCCGTCTCTAGTTCCAGCTCCTGCCAACTGAGCAGCTCGAAAGCAAGAAATTGCAAGTAGATAAATAGGTACCACTTCGGTGGGAAGGGAACAACGTTTTGTGCGCCTTGGTGTTTAGTCATGCCGGCCACACGACCACGGAAACGTCTTCGGACAGCGCTGGCTCTTCGGCTTTGAAAAGGAGATGAGCACCGCAACCCTAGAGTCGGACTCGACTGGCTTTCGAGCAAGGGAACCTTTACCTTTACCTTTAAACTATCATTAGCAGCCTTGCCCAGGTCTTGCCAAGTGAGGTCCCTTGTGGCTTCCTTGATGCAGTCAATCCATCTCATGCTGGGTCTTCCTCTTTTCCTGCTGTTTTCAACTCTCTCTAGCATTACTGTCTTTTCCAGTGAGCCTTGTCTTCCCATAATGTGTCCAGATCAAGCTCTTAGATATTATTTTTGTGAGACTCAGGGGTTTCCATGCAGCCCCAGGTCAGATAGAGTGTCCCACCCAAAGTAAGAACACAAAGTAAATCTGGTAGAACAGTCATGGATTGGAATATCTAGATAGCCAGTTTGGTGTAGTGGTTAGTAACGTGGACTCTAATATGGGAGAACCGGGTTTGATTTCCCACTCCTCGACATGCAAGCTAGCTGGGTGACCTTGGGTCAGTCACAAGTTCTTTCAGAGCTTTTCTCCCAAGGGCAGTTCTTGAAAGAGCCCCACCTACCTCACAGGGTGTCTGTTGTGCGGAGGGAAAGGGAAAGGAGATGGTGAGCCGTTCTGAGACCCCTTTGGATAGTGAAGGGCAGGGTATAAATCCAATCTCTTCTCTCTTCTTCTTCTAGATTTCTCTTAACCGTCAAGTTCTTTGATTCCAATAGTCTGTGCAAAAGAAATGTTGATAGATGTTTGGTGTAGTCGTTAAGTGTGCGGACTCTAACCTGGGAGAACCGGGTTTGATTCCCCACTCCTCCACTTGCAGCTGCTGGGTGACCTTGGGCAAGCCATAACTCTGGCACAGCTGTTCTTGAAAAAGAGCAGTTTCTGTCAGAGCTCTCTCAGCCCCACCTCCATCACAGGGTATCTGTTGTGGGGAGGGGGAGGGAAAGGAGCTTGTAAGCTGCTCTGATACTCCACCTCCTCCTCCTC
>NW_015173731.1:31983-34336 GCF_001447785.1 Gekko japonicus
AGTCTAATTCCTGATTTAATCCTGATGGAATCAGTGTGTGTAGCCTGAAGATTAATTCAGCTTCCCTCTAGATTTTAGAATGTTTTGGCCTGGTTTACTGCCCAGTTTCCTGACTATCCGCTGTTTTTTGTACTCTCTTTAATAAGCATGGGGCAACCTCATCTACCGTGAAGGGGTCAAATTCGTCTACTGAACTCTCCGTCCCCAGAGTACCTCAGCGTAGGAAGTAAAACAGAAATGCCCGCCTTCGACTGGCACTTATCATTATAGAGCCTATTATTTTGTAGCAGCCCATTCTATAAGACGTTTCCCTCTCCTCCACGCCAGGATCTTCAATGTGAATTCTGGACTTAAATTCCAGGGCTAAACTAGATGTGACAATGTCTCCACAGCCGCCATGAGGACACTGCCACCATTTTAAAGTGATTTTAAAAATCCCCGAAGATGTGGCACTCTAGTTCCTTCCCCCACGTCCTTTCAAATGCCGAAACAGATGAGTTTGTGTGTGTGTGTGTGTTTGTTTCGACACTTCATCAAGCATGGGGTAGAGACAAGAGCACCTCAGCCGTCCATGCTGCGGGCCCTTGGGGCTTTTTTAAAAAAAAATCAATTTAAAATGGCGGTGACATCCCTGTGGACCAATCTCTTCTCTCTTCTTCTTCTAGATTTCTCTTAACCGTCAAGTTCTTTGATTCCAATAGTCTGTGCAAAAGAAATGTTGATAGATGTTTGGTGTAGTCGTTAAGTGTGCGGACTCTAACCTGGGAGAACCGGGTTTGATTCCCCACTCCTCCACTTGCAGCTGCTGGGTGACCTTGGGCAACCCTCAGTGTGGCACAATGTCTCAATGGAAAATTTGTGGGCTGCAACAGGTGTTATGTTTTAAGATGGCATGTTCTATCTTAAAGGTACCCTGACCATTTACAGAAAAGAACTCAAGTCTAATTCCTGATTTAATCCTGATGGAATCAGTGTGTGTAGCCTGAAGATTAATTCAGCTCCTCTCTAGATTTTAGAAGGTTTTGGCCTGGTTTACTGCCCAGTTTCCTGACTATCCACTGTTTTTTGTACTCTCTTTCATAAGCATGGGGCAACCTCATCTACCATGATGGGGTCAAATTCGTCTACTAAACTCACCGTCCCCAGAGTACCTCAGCGTAGGAAGTGAAACAGAACTGCCCGCCTTCGACTGGCACTTATCGTTATAGAGCCTATTATTTTGTAGCAGCCCATTCTATAAGACGTTTCCCTCTCCTCCACGCCAGGATCTTCAATGTGTATTCTGGACTGATTCAATTCCAGGGCTAAACTCGACGTGACGATGTCTCCATGGCCGCCATGAGGACACTGCCACCATTTTAAAGTGATTTTAAAAATCCCCGAAGATGTGGCACTCTTGTTCCTTCCCCCACGCCCTTTCAAATGCCGAAACAGATGAGTTTGTGTGTGTGTGTGTGTTTGTTTCGACACTTCATCAAGCATGGGATGGAGACAAGAGCACCTCAGCCGTCCGTGCTGCGTTCCCAATCAGACCCTTGGGGCTTTTTAAATTTAAAATGGCGGTGACATCCCTGTGGCAGCCACGAGGATGCAGTTACATCTAGTTTGGCCTGCAGTGCGTTGTTAGGGGTGTTAAGGTAAAGATAAAGGTCTCCCTTGCTCGAAAGCCAGTCGAGTCCGACTCTAGGGTTGCGGTGCTGATCTCCGTTTCAAAGCCGAAGAGCCAGACGTTTCCGTGGTCATGTGGCCGGCGTGACTAAACACCAAGGCGCACGGAACGCTGTTACCTTCCCACCGAAGCTGTACCTATTTATCTACTTGCAATTTCTTGCTTTCGAACTGCTCGGTTGCTTTTGAACTGCTAGGTTGGCAGGAGCTGGAATTAGAGACGGGAGCTCACTCCATCATGCGGCACACTCGGGTCTCGAACTTCCGAACTACTGACCTTCCACAGCCTGCAGTTCAGCTTCTTAACCACTTGAGCCACCGCAGCTCCTTGTTAGGGGTGTTACAAAATACTAAATCTCATCTCGAGGGCCTAATACATTTCCCTAATTATTACCTTATTTGTTGTTTAATCTGTGCAGGCATGGACTCCTGGTATATCCTGAATATCACCCTCATAGGGCAAACAGTACGATCCCTGTTGTATTTCAGTCCTTCACAGCCTGGCAGTGTCTAGGTGGGGTTCAGGTAAAGTAACAATAACTTCTTGCTTTTTGGTGTACTGGCTTTTTGGTGTGGTGGTTAGGAGTGTGGACTCTAATCTGGGAGAACCAGGTTTAATTCCCCACTCCTTCACGTGCAGCTGCTGGTGTGACCTTGGGTCAGTTACAAGTTCTCTCAGAGCTGT
>NW_015173731.1:34377-50441 GCF_001447785.1 Gekko japonicus
CCACCTACCTCACAGGGTATCTGTTGTGGGGAGGGGAAGGGAAAGGAGTTTGTAAGCCGCTCTGAGACTCCTTCGGGTAGTGAAGGGTGGGGTATAAATCCAATCTCTTCTTCTTTGTCGTCTTTTTAAAATTTCTTTAGAACATTTCAGCCATAATTGTATTCTATTGTTTTTATATTTGTTGTAAACTACCCAGAGAGCTTTGGCTATGGTTGGTACAGAAATGAAATAAATTGTTGTTGTTGTGTTTGTTGTTGTAGTTGTAGTAGTTATTATTATTATTGTTATCATCATCATCATTATTTAACAACAACAACTTTTCGTATATTGGAGCACAGATTTTATGGCTAGAATGTAATAAACACAAAGCGTATAGCCAGATATTTACTCATCGTGTTCTGACCTGAACCACAATCCTTTTGGAAATGCCACGAATGCTGTGAAATCAAACACAATTCTTTAAAATATTTGGGAGGAGTGGAAATTTTCTGTTCTAATAATTGATGCCTCCTGGAATTCACTGGGGAATTCACATGGAATTCAGTGTCACAGGAGGTGGTGGCAGCTGCAAGCATGGAAGGCTTCAAGAGGGAATTAGATAAACATATGGAGCAGAGGTCCATCAGTGGCTATTAGCCACAAGGTATAGATAGGGGCTCTGGGGCAAGTGATGCTCTGTCTTCTTGGTGCTTGGGGGGGTCAACAGTGGGAGGGCTTCTAATGTCCTGGCGTCACTGGTGGACCTCACCTGGTATTTTTGGCCACTGTGTGACCCAGAGTGTTGGACTGGATGGGCGGCATGGTGGGCGGCACGGTGGGCATGACAGTAAACACCTGATTTATGTACTCCGTATGATGACGGGGGTGAGAGCGCCAAAATACTTATTTGTAGTTTCCTTTAGGTGAGGTCTAGATTTATTCTCTTTTAACACCTGAGAGGTCACTGAGAGCAGCTTACCTGATATTTTTTTTATGTAGAATGAGGGTTCCCACGGCACCGCCCATTGGCACTGTGATGCCCACTGAGATTTTTCGTTGTGCCCACCAAGTATTTTTAGAAAGTGGGTGGGGCATTCGCCCAGCAAACTTCTGATTGGCCATTGGAGATTTGATTGCCTGTGCAGGTTGGTTGGTTTTTTCAAACTTTGGCAGCAGCTGTCACCACAGCACAAGAATCTCGACTGTGTGATTAGAGGTAAGCTGCGGCGGCCATTTTGTGACTGGCTCTGCCTCTTGCGGTAGCCATTTTGTGGCTGCCCCCACCCCACTGTGTCAGGTTGGGAGCCTGTGATGTTTAACGAGCGTCCACTTACCCTCTCTACCTGTTGCTTTAGCTGGCTCACGCTAACTCAGCTTAGAGGGAACAACCTGCAGCTTCGGGCATTCCTCCTCTGTGCCTGCCATGACTTCAGAGTAGACATCTGTTGAAAGCCTCGGAAACACCTCTATGGTCAACAGGTTGTTCCTGGGCCGCTTGCGGGAAACGGTAAGGACCAACTCCTACCTGCTTGCCCCCGCCCAGCCAATCCCTTTGTCCCTTAGAGGCTTGCAGGCTTTCGAAGAAGTAGTGATGAAGAGTCCAATGTTCCCTCTACTGTGGAGTCTTGTGAGCAAAGATTCTATTTTTTGAGCTACCGGCATTAAAGTTGTGAGCCAGCGATTTGGCTGCTGCATCAATCAGTTTGCTCTGGAGCCCATCCCGCCTGAGCTGAGACAAAAAATGTGTGAGTCGCAGGCTAAAAAAACTGTGAACTCGCTCACACTAACTCATCTTAGAGGGAACACCATTCCCAAGTTACCCAAGTTATGTTGAAGTTTTATTCTAAGGTCGCCAGCTCTAGGCCAGAGGGCATGTTTTACCACGAAGAAAAGCACATTGTGTGCTCACTGAGACATGAGATGTTTTGTTTGTAGCGCCAAGATGGGGGTTTTTTTCTGCCCTAAACCACCAGCGAGGAAAAGGAAGCCATTTTGAAAACTCTGGCCAGTTTGGTGTAGTGGTGAAGTGCGCGGACTCTAATCTGGGAGAACCGGGTTTGATTCCCCACTCCTCCACTTGCACCTGCTAATATGACCTCGGGCAAGCCGTAGTTCTGTGTTAAATACGAGACTCAACACAGCTAGTGAACAGTGAATCAGCTTTATTAATGAAGTCAGAAGAAATCAGAACGAGACAGAAACATAGAGCAACAGGCTCTCTTTTAAACAGTCCAGGCTTAGGTAGCCACGCCCACAAGTCAGCTAACAACCAATCACTATTTACATATAACGTCCAATCAGAGTGCTTCCCTCCAGAACACTGCACAGCTCTGATCGGTCTATTTACAATCCTGTCTCAGAACTCAAGCTCATACAGATCTTAATACACAACACTCTGATAAGAGCTGTCCTTGAAAAAAAGAGCCGTTTCTGTCAAGAGCTCTCTCAGCCCCGCCTACCTCACAGGGTGTCTGTGGTGGGGAGGGGAAGGGAAAGGAGTTTGTAAGCCGCTCTGAGACACCTTTGGGCAGTGAAGGGCGGGGTATCAATCCAATCCTTCTTCTTCCTCATATCCTGCCATTCCTCTTCGATAAATGTGGCTCTTCCTCTGGCGGAAAGTGCCTTTCTCCAGCAGTTAGTTGCCAGCTCCATGTTGGGAAATTCCTGGAGATTTGGGGGCGGAGCCTGGGGACGGCAGGGTTTGGGGAGAGACGGGACCTCATCGGGGCATAATGCCGCAGAGTCCACCCTCCAAAGCAGCCATTTTCTCCAGGTGAACTGATCTCTGTTGCCTGGAGACCAGTTGAAATACCGGGAGATCTCCAGGCCCCACCTGGAGGCTGGCAACCCTGCCAATGACAGAAGGCCGAGTTTTCTCCCATGAATCTGGGTAACAATCCATCTCATGTGCCCATCGCTTATTTGAATCTCCACTGAATATTCACCAAAGTCCAGGTTGTGGGTTTTGTAGCAATAATACCCCTTGAAAAGTTATCCTTTATATATATTTGATTATAGATTTAGGCCTGGTTTACTTTATTGAGACAAGGTAGGGTTGCCAGCCTCCAGGTGGGGCCTGGAGATCTCCCGCTTTGACAACTGATCCCCAGCTGACAGAGATCAGCTCCGCTGGCGAAAATGGCTGCCTTGAAGGGTGGACTCTGTGGCACTGTACCCTGCTGAGGCCCCTCCCCTTCCCAAGCCCCGCCCTCTCCCGGATCCACCTCCAAAGACTCCAGGTATTTTCCAACCCAGACCTGGCAACCCTAAGACAATGTGTTGCAAGTACTATTGCAGAAGTAATAACTAAAGTGATTGAACTGCGGACCGGAAGGTCGGTAGTTCAGCAGTTCGAGACCCGAGTGCCGCGTGATGGAGTGAGCTCCCATCTCTGGCCCCAGCTCCTGCCAACCTAGCAGTTCGAAAGCATGAAACTGCAAGTAGATAAATAGGTACCACTTCGGTGGGAAGGGAACAGCGTTCTGTGCGCCTCGGTGTCTAGTCGTGCCGGCCACATGACCATGGAAATGTCTTTGGACAGCACTGGCTCTTTGGCTTGGAAACGGAGATGAGCACCGCCCCCTAGAGTCGGATTCGACTGGCTTTCGAGCAAGGGAACCTTAACCTTTAACTTTTACGAGAAGAGAGTGGTTGTACTAAAGGAAGTTGAAGTCGATTCCTCATCCGGAGACTCTCCGTCTGAGTTCTCTTCTTATTCATAATTTCCCGTGCATTTCCTTGGTCACGTTTTTAATCTCTTTGTCTCAGTTCCCTAATCTGCAAAACAGGAAGCACTTCCCCGTGGCGCAAGTGCGGGGGGTTATCCATCCATCTTCAAAGCGGTGGCTTTGAAGCAGAAGGAAACTGTGCCTGCTGACGGTTAACTGTGTGTTGCATTGTATCGAATCTCCTCCCAACAGCGCTTCCAGCAAGTAGGGCAGAGCCGAAGCCACTTTTATCTGATCCCTTTGCAATTGTGAATAACAATAGTAAAGGGAGTACGGTCCATAATCCTGGACGTGTTTGTGTTTTATCTTAGACAGGATTGTCTGGGACACGGCTATAGCAGTTCCGCCAGTGTTATACAAATAACAGTTGGCTCCCAAGGAATGCTCCCTCTAAGCTGTGGAGTCTTGTGAGCAAAAATTCTACTTTGTGAGCTACCAGCATGAAAGTTGTGAGCGAGGAATTGGCTACGGTGTAAATCAGTTTGCTCTGGAGCCCTCCTTCCTGAGCTAAGACAAAAATGTGTGAGCTGGAGGCTTAAAGAACGGTGAACTCGCACACAATAACTCATCTTAGAGGGAACGCCGCTCCCAAGTTCCGTTGAAGTTTTATTCTAAGGTCGCCAGCTCTAGATTGGGAAATAACTGGAGGTTTGGAGGGGTGGAGCTTGAGGAAGGGAGGGACCTCGACGGAGGCATAACGCCATAGAGTCCACCTTCCAAAGCAGCCATTTTTTCAAGGGAAACTTGATATCTGTTCTTTGGAAATCAGCTGCAATACCGAGAGATCTCCAGGCTCCATCTGGAGGTTGGCAACTCTGTCGTATTCCCAGTCAGCATTTCGGGATCAAGATTGTGTGAATCTTTTCAAATGTCCCCAGCCTGCAGAGGTGAGGTAGGCGGTGACCAGAGACGGGGCTTTTTTGGTTGTAGCACCTTGCCTTTGGAATGCCCTCGCCTTCCAGGTTCACCCGGCACCTGTCTTGCTGTAGTTTAGATGACGGGCCAAACATTTTGTTTTATTTTGGCTTTTCACTTAGCATTCCCCCTATTTTTTTAAAAAACCCTGTTTTTATGTGTTATGTGTAAAAGCTGTTTCTAGCCTGCGGGCTGTTTTATCAGTATTGATTTAGTATTAATTGAGAGCCAGTTTGGTGTAGTGGTTAAGTGTGCGGACTCTAATCTGGGAGAACCAGGTTTGATTCCCCACTCCTCCACTTGCACCTGGCTGGATGACCTTGGGCAAGCCGTACTTCTGATAAGAGCTGTCCTTGAAAAAGAGCAGTTTCTGTCAAGAGCTCTCTCAGCCCCGCCTGCCTCACAGGGTGTCTGTTGTGGGGAGGGGAAGGGAAAGGAGTTTGTAAGCCGCTCTGAGACACCTTTGGGTAGTGAAGGGTGGGGTATAAATCCAATCTCCTCCTCCTCCTCCTCCTCCTCTTCTTCTTCTTCTTCTTCTTCTTCTTCTTCTTCTTCTTCTTCTTCTTCTTCTTCTTCTTCTTTTCATGCAGTTTTAATGTCCCTGGTTTGTTTTTATGGCTTTATGACTGATGATTTTTGCGATACTGGTTTTCCTTTGTGAGCTGCATCAAGCAGGTCTCTGTAGTGGCAGTGTGCACATAAAGAAATAAATTTGGAAAATTGGAGTTTTTTTAAAAATAGAAATCAGTCTTAGACAAATGATTATCCTTGAGAACTTGGGGTGAGGAGAGGAGGAGGTATAGAAAGAGAGGAGAGACTATCCTCTTCCCATTAGGGTGGCAGCTAACTGATAAACTGTGTTCCCGCTAAGCTGAGTTAGTGTGAGTACACCCCCCCCCAAAGCAATAGTCAAAGCAATGGTATTCCCAGTAGTCATGCATGGCCGCAAGAGTTGGACTATAAGGAAGGCCGAGCGCCGAAGAATAGATTCTTTTGAACTATGGTGCTGGAGAAGACTCTTGAGAATCCCTTGGACTGCAAGGAGATCAAATCAGTCAATCCTAAAAGAAATCAACCCTGACTGTTCCCTGGAAGGCCAGATAATGAAACTGAAGCTCAAATACTTTGGCCACCAAATGAGAAGGGAGCACTCACTGGAGAAGACCCTGATGCTGGGAAAGATTGAAGGTCAAAGAAGACGGGGACGGCAAAGGATGAGATGGTTAGACAGTGTCATAGATGCAACGAACATGAAATTGAGCAAACTTCAGAGGACGGCGGAAGACCGGAAGGCCTGGCGGCATCTAGTCCATGGGGTCGCGAAGAGTCGGACACGACTGTGCGACTGAACAACAACAAAAGACGAGGGAGGGCTCTAGACTGCATGAAGCCTGAACTCTCCCTAGAAGGTAAAATGACTAAACTGAGGCTATCGTACTTTGGTCACGTGATGAAAAGACAAGACTCAAGGACGACACCGCCCTCCGTTTGCAAGCCCTGAGCAAGGCTGTTAAAGAGAGGACGATTTGAAGGGCCTTCGTTCATACGGTCTTCGTAGGTCAGAAGCAACTTGACGCAGGCGCGTAGCTACAGTGGGGCACCTCGGGGCTAGGCCCCCTGACTTTACTGACAAGGCCTCACGACTCCCCATCCAGCCCAGGGCCCCTGAGCGGCGGCAGGTGTGAGGCAGGAGTCGGTATTACTTTAATTCGAAGAAATTTAAACTTGACCCATACACACACACACACACACACAAACATGAAGATAAGTGTGTTGGGAATATTGTGAGGAGACAAGGAAGAGATACGTGTGTGTATGTGTGCGTACGTGCATGCTATGTTTGAGATACCGCTTCAAAACTTTGTCTCCTAGTTTTTAATACACACGTTATGAAGTCTCTCATTCTTTCCATTCCAGCCTCTTCAGTAACCAGAGTTCCCCCCCCCCATACTTGTTAAGAGGTTTTCCAGGCGCTCCGTTGTGCCTTCCTCCTCACAGCTCCCCGGGGGTGTGATTATCTTTGATTATCTCATGATAAAGAGTCTCCCTGTCATAATTTACATCTTAATTTATGTAATTCTGTCCTGTAATAGCGATGTCTCTTTAACGTCAATTAAAACGTTCTGGCATTCATTGAACAAGGCAGCAAAAGTCTTCCACTCTGCCGGCCCTTTTATTTTTTTAAGAGATGCCTCTGAACCAATTGTTACTTCTGTCCTTTTCTACCCTGGCTGCCTGGCATCGATCCAGTACCCATTGACGTCAGTGGGGAAAGCTTAGCTTAACTCCACCAAGGAAGGCTGGTAATAGCTGGAGCTTTAAAGCCGTACGGGCCTAGTAGCCTCGACTGGGATGGCCCGATCTCGTCGTATCCCAGAAGATAAACAGGGTTGGTACTTAGATGGGCGACCACCAGGGGAATGTCTGCAGGGGAAGGCAAAGGCAAGTCACCATGGTTCATCTTAGGATGTATTAACAGAAGCATTGTGTCCGGATCACGGGAGGTGGTCGTTCCGCTCTATTCTGCTATGGTCAGGCCTCACCTGGAGTACTGTGTCCAGTTTGGGGCACCACGTTTTAGAAAGGATGTTGACAAGCTTGAGCGTGTCCAGAAGAGGGCCACCAGGATGGCGAGAGGGTCGGAATCCAAGTCTTATGAGGAAAGGCTGAAAGAGTTGGGTCTGTTTAGCGCCGAAGAATAGATTCTTTTGAACTATGGTGTTGGAGAAGACTCTTGAGAGTCCCTTGGACTGCAAGAAGATCAAATCAGTCAATCCTAAAAGAAATCGACTCTGACTGTTCCCTGGAAGGCCAGATAATGAAGCTGAAGCTCAAAGACTTTGGCCACACAATGAGAAGGGAGCACTCACTGGAGAAGACCCTGATGCTGGGAAAGATTGACGGTCAAAGAAGACGGGGACGGCAAAGGATGAGATGGTTAGACAGTGTCATAGATGCAATGAACATGAAATTGAGCAAACTTCAGAGGACGGCGGAAGACCGGAAGGCCTGGCGGCATCTGGTCCATGGGGTCGCGAAGAGTTGGACTCGACTGTGCGACTGAACAACAAAAAAATGTTTAGCCTGGGAAAGAGAAGGCTTAGAGGGGACATGATTGTGGTCTTCAAGTATTCCAAGGGCTGTCATGTAGAAGATGGAACAGATCTATTCTCTCTTGCTCTGGATTGCAAGACTCGATCTAATGGGGAAATGACAAGGGAGTCATTACCGGCTAAATATCAGGAGAAACTTCCTAACTGTAAGAGTGGTTGAGCAGTGGAACAGTCTGCCTCGGGAGGTGGTGGATGCTCCTTCGCTGGACGTTTTCAAGCGGAGGCTGGACGGCCATCTTTCGGGTATGTTGTAGGTGTGTAGGGCTACCTTTCGGCTCTGCTCCTGCAGAGTACAAGGAGTTGGACTAGATGACCTGCAAGGTCCATTCCAACTCTAACATTCTATGATTCTATGATCTCTTGCCTTGACCTAAGATAGCCCAGGCTAGCCCAATCTCTTCAGGTCTCGGAAGCTAAGCAGGGTCAGTCAGCCCTGCTTCATATTTAGGTGGGAGACCACTAAGGAATTCCAGGGTTGCAACGCAGAGGCAGGTGACGGCAAACCACCTCTGGTAATCTCTGTTGGGGGAAACAGTCAAAAATACTTAGAGTTTGCAATGGATCTTTGCTTCACTGGAGAGGAGACATTTCTTTCTTTGAAAAAAAGCTTTATTTCTAAGGGTAAAAGGTACACAGGAAACCTACAAACAAAAGAACTATCTAGAACTACATTGTTACATGCTTACAGCTACAGACACATGGTCACACAACAACAGAGAATCCTCCTTCATCTTGACCCCTAGAAGGAAATCACCTGAATCCATTAACCAATCAACAGCATTTACTTTTGCAGGCTACTCTTGCATTGGCTGCCTGCCAGGTTTCCTTCCAGGTCAGTCTAAACCATGGTACAGAAGGTAAACCAGTTAACCCTATAATGGCTGGAATCTGGACCTTGCAACTCATACATTTCCAACAATGTCTTGCCTTGAAAACCCTTCGGGATCGCCATAAGTTGGCTGCGACTTGACGGTGCTCTCCTCCACAGCCCACCATGAGTGCTGTACTTCTTATATAGTAAACCCGTTGCTCTGTATTTCTCTAGGAAGACATAGCCGTTCCCTCATTCACAACATTGATTTTATGGTGGCCCCTATCCCAAAGGACTATATCTTAAAGTTTCTTTGACTGGGATGTCACAGTGGCTACAGTGGCCCCAGTCACACGGGCCAGATAACGCAGGGGGGAGGTGTGGCTGTTCGCCCCGGAGCAAAGAAAAGTGCAGTAGCCTGATCACACAGTCCTCCGAGTCTTCACGCTTAGGCTGTTAGCTGGTGATCACACGGCGATGCTGGAGCGTGTTGGGTCTGCGATCAGGGAGAAAAGCAGGAGATGCCGTGGAGTGAGCCACCCACATGCTTTCCATGTTTATCCACATGTCTGTCATGGCTTTAAATCCCACAATCGGCGTCAGTGGTGGAAAGTGCCATCAAGTCTGAATTCCAGGTAACGTCAGGGGAAGGCTTCGACCTCTATGCCCTGTTGTTGGCTGTCCAGAGGAGCTGTGTGAGATAGGATGCTGGACTGGATAGACCCCTGGTCTGATCGAGCAGGGCTCTTCTGATGTTCTGATGAAGGCTCAGCCTTTGTGCCCTGTTGTTGGCCCTCCAGAGGAACTGGTTGGCCACTGTGTGAGACAGGATGCTGGACTGGATGGACCACTGGTCTGATCCAGCAGGGCTCTTCTGAAGTTCTGATGAAGGCCTCAGCATCAGTGCCCTGTTGTTGGCCATCCAATGGAATTGGCTGGCCACTGCGTGCGACAGGATGCTGGACTCAATGGACCACTGGCCTGATCCATCAGTGCTCTTCTCGTGTTCTAACGAAGGCCTCGGCCTCTCTGCCCTGTTGTTGTCCCTCCAGAGGAACTGGTTGGCCAATGTGTGAGACGGGATGCTGGACTAGATGGACTATTGGTCTGATCCAGCAGGGCTCCTCTTAAGTCTCAGCCTCCTCATGGTGATCCTGTACCGTGTTCAAGGCAAGAGACATTCAGAGGTGGTTTGCCATTGCCTGCCTCTATGGAGCGGCCTTGGACTTCCCTGGTGGTCTCCCATTTAAGTGCTAACCAGGGCTGCCCCTGCTTATCTTTTGGGATCTGATGAAATTGGGCTATTTTGGGCCATGCAGGTCTGGGTAGATCAGTCATCAGTGCCCAGTAATTGAATATGTTTGTATACACGGAACATGTAGAATAATATTAGGGAAGTGTTACCCGTCTGTACAGAAAATCAGGCTTGTGATCTCCATACAATCATGATTGTACCTTTAAAATAATTAGGTGCTGCCAAGTTGCAGCCAAATCACGGCGACCCCTCATTGGGTTTTCAAGGCAAGACATGGTTGCCAAAGGGACTACACTAAAAGCCGATCCTTCTTGTAGTTAGGGCAACTGCACAGGTTGCAAATTTCACACACTGTAGCCAGAATCTATTTTCGGAGTGTTGTTTGCTCTTCTGACATGTATTTTTGGTTTGAAAAAATTCGGTCCGATTTGCATACCCACGCTGCATTGCAGGCAGACAAGTCCCATAAGGCTCTGTGCCCGCCCTTGGCCTTGTTTGCCTGCGCTGTGACCATCGGACCCCTGCTCAATTTCCCCTGACTTTTGCTGACAGTAGCTGTCCTATCTCAAGGCCAAACTCACACCAGCAACAGAAAAGAGCTATGGCTTAATGACAGAGTTTCTGCCTAGTATATGGGAGGTTCCAGGTTCAATTCCCCCAGGTGCCCATAACTAATGAGTGTTCAGTCTTTGTCTCCTTCTGTGCTGATTTTTGGTATCCTTTTAACCTATTTCTATTTTTTTTTTTTACCATATTGCCAGGAGTCCTAGGAGAGGACTCCCTGTCCCCCAAGGGGCAACTCGAATGATAAAAGGGTTGGAACACTTTCCCTATGAGGAAAGGTTAAGGCGCTTAGGGCTCTTTAGCTTGGAGAAACGACGACTGAGGGGTGACATGATTGAGGTTTATAAGATTATGCATGGGAAAGAGCAGGTAGAGAAAGAGGTACTTTTCTCCCTTTCTTACAATACAAGAACTCGTGGGCACTCCATGAAATTGCTGAGCGGTTGGGTTAGAACGGATAAAAGGAAGTACTTCTTCACCAAAGAGTGATTAACACTTGGAATTCACTGCCACAGGAAGTGGTGGTGGCGGCTACAAGCATGGACGGCTTCAAAAGGGAATTAGATAAGCATATGGAGCAGAGGTCCATCAGTGGCTATTAGCCACAAGGTATAGATAGGGACTCTGGGGCAAGTGATGCTCTGTCATCTTGGTGCTTGGGGGGGGTCAACAGTGGGAGGGCTTCTAATGTCCTGGCCCCACTGGTGGACCTCCTGATGGCACCTGGTATTTCTGGCCACTGTGTGATACAGAGTGTTGGACTGGATGGGCCTTTGGCCTGATCCAACACTGGCATCTCTTATGTTCTTAAATTCTGACTCTTTGGCTAGGATGAGAAGGTCCTGGAGTTTATGACCAGCGTGGACCAGCAAAAAGAGCAGAGAAATGGGAAAAGGGAGTGCAGTGGCCCTTGGCGCCTGAGGGCCATCACCCGTGAAGAGGGGCCCCTGCCCCCCATTAACTTCATAGCCATGGTGACTTGCTGTAACAGTTGCCTTCCTCTGCATAACAACCCTAGACTTCCTCGGGGGTCTCCATTTCAAGTACTAACTGTGGCCAACCCTCCTTAGCTTCCGAGATCAGGCTGGCCTGGGCCCGCCATCGTGTGAAAGTCTGTTTATTTCCATAAGTCCTGCCCTAGAACATGACGCACCTCTCACTCTTAATGTGTCCCCCATTATTCTTTCTTTGCAGAATGGAAGCTGTATGTTTACCGGGCTGAAAACTCCCAAAAGGCGTGAGCTATTGATTTCTAATGCAACCTTTGTGAACTTTGACATTCTCAACTGCACCGCAATCGCCCCCTGTTCTGGCTGTCAGCGGGGTCAGGGTATGTTAGGCTTTCGATACTGAAGCAAAATACAGTGTGTGTGTGTGTGGGGGGGCTGCCCTTCTGATTTGATTTTTCTTCCCATGTGTGATGCTTTTCTTTAGAATCTGATGATAATATTTAAAAAAAAACAAAACCTGAGGCAAAACTCCCTCCTACTTACAAATTAACATTCGAAGCCAGATTGCTAATGCGACTGCATGAAAACCAGCTGGATTTATGGGTAGAGGCAGAGAGTAGGAGTGGGTGTGGGTGGGGAATTGATAGGAAGAGGGCAGAATGTGGTAGACCTCCTCAGTAATTCTTCAGAGCCCTACCCAAGACCCTCTTTGATATTTTTTAATGCCTAGAGAGGCATTTTCAATATTTTTTCCCCCTCACTGTAATGATATCAGGCTAGACTGGGTTGTCCAGGCCAGGATTCATACGTCTCTAGGAATCGCCACAAACCCCCCCCCCCCACACACCTTTATGGTAAAACCATAGAGTGCCTTTCTCTGTGGTAAAACCATAGAGTAACAGTATTTCCCCTCTTCCTGTCATGAGCACTGGGGGTTAACCTGCAAGAGACTAGTTTTCTCAGGGTATACTTTGTTTCTTTTCAGGTGGATTTACTGTGAGAGCAGAACAGGTACTCCTCTTAAATGCACCAAACTGGATATCGTTCCCGTCCCCTCATTCGGCCATTCTTGAAGATCTAGACGGATCCATCACGGGACAGGAGGGGAGTTGCCTCCTTCCCTCCATGGATATACTTCCAACTTCCTGTAGGGCCAGCGTCAACACCACTCAAACCACCAGGGGCAGCATTTGCGCTGGAAGTTACATTTTTCACCGCATGTCCATTGGCCTGTGAGTATTCCATTATAACTTTTTTGAGGAAAGGTACGTGCTCATCATAAAGGTTTGGGGGTAGGGTTGCCAGAGCCAAGTTGAGGAAGTCCTGGAGATTTGGGGGTGGAGCCTGTGGAGGACAGGGACCTCAGTGAGGTACAATGCCATAGAATCCATCCTCCAACATTTTCTCCAGGGGAACTGATCTCTGTAGTCTGGTGACGTCCTGTAACTCCAGTGGATCCCCAGGTCCCACCTGGAGGTTGGCATCCCCATTGAACGAAGCAGTAGGTTTCAGTGTCGAACTACACTTGTGTTAACAGCCACCATTCTGAGTCAGTTCTTTAAATTGTGGGTTTTATTTTTCCAGAGATAGATAATTATACGAGATTGTTGCGCAAACATACCAAATGGGAAACACTTAGCGCTAGAGAGAGTGTTTGTCTTAACGCAGGAGAGATATGGACCCTTAGGACAAGTAAGCTAATGGTAAACATAAACAGGAGGCTTAATATTTATTCCTCTCGGAGCTGTTGATTGGTTTAGCAAATCCTTTGTGGGCCATCCGCGCTCGACAGTGTTGTGCTCCACAGTCGAGCTAAATTACGTAACGACGTACAGAACCGCCGCCGTCGATGTCTCACTCCGGCGACGGAGTTCCACCGACCAGTCGTGTCACATTTCTGAAGTGTTTCGCTTCTTCGTCGAGACTTGACGTGTGACGACCCAGCGTCGCTCGACAACCATCCGGGTCCGTGTTTTTAATTTCCATTGGCGTCTGACGGTTGGAGGCGCAGGTTGGGTTGTGCGTTATGGCTTTTGCCTCCTCCTGGCTTCTTCTGCATAAAGGCGAGAGCAGATCCTAGAGAGACTCCCTCCTCCCTCGGTAATGAAAGTGCTCTTGTGCTAATGATCCATGCAGGCTCCCCCCGGCTCCTCCGAATTACAAATACTCATGCCCTCCTCTGCTCCATTAACATTAAGGAGAGGTAGATTGGTGGCTATTTAGGGCACAGTGAAAATTACTGGCTATTTAGGGCAAATTAAAATGGTGCTAATTGTGGATGCAGGAGTGCTCAATTATGCCGGCGATATAGTAGTTCTATTTTGGTGCCAGCTTGACGGGGCATAAAAGCAGAGCCATTGTTTGGGAAAGGAAGCATGGTGGCTCCCTTGGAAACCTTCTCTGGCGGGAAGGCAGGAGAGGAGAGGTTTGCTACGATTCAACGAAAATTCAGTTCGGGACGAAGCGTGTGCTTTTCAGAGGGAGGACGGCGTGTGGCACCCCTGCCTTCTCAAGCTTTTAGCAACGTTTTGCTCTCGCAGGGCATTGGACGGCGATTTAGTCATTACCGTATTCCCACTTTTATGTTTCGCAGCGCATGCTGCTGGAGTTGGAAGGATCATATTGCACAGGGGGGTTAGGTTTGTCCAACGTCAGGTGTAGAGCACCCATATCATAAAAATATAGACAATGGTTTACGGTGTAGAGCACCCTGTCTAATCTAGTCCATATCATAAAAATATAGACAATGGTTTAGACAATGTTGGGTCCAGGACAAGCGTCTCCAACATGGTGCCCATGGGTGTCATGGTGCCTACCAACACCTTTCCGCCGTGTGTTTTTAAAAGTGGGCATGGCCAGGTGGGGCTTTTGGCTGGGGAGATTTTTTAAAAACATTGTTTTGGCAGACCGGCACAAGAATCTTCATTGTGTGGCTGAAAGCATGCTATGGCAGCCATTTTGTGGTCGGCTACATCTCCTTCAGCAGCCATTTTGTGTCTGCGCCCCCCACAGTGTGTCAGAATTCCGCTGGCGCCTGCCAGCTCAGGATGGTTGGGGACCTTTAGTCTAGGATAAAGGACATCTAGCAGATCTGTGGTAGAATTTGAATGACGGCCTGTGTCTCTTGTAGGCACGGCTATAGGGTGACCGATTACCTTAATAGTTCACCAGAAAGATTTCTGCTGCATGATCGCTCAAGTAGTAGTAGAAGAAGAGATTGGATTTATACCCCCGCCCTTCACTACCCCAAGGTCATGGTCACACGGTCATTTTGATCGGGTTTCACAACTGTTCCCTATCGCATTTAAGAGGGCTGTTCAGACAGCCGATTCTGTCTCCCGTATTGAAGTGGACTCACCCCCGCAATCCTCCCGGTTTTCTAGCGCATTTTCCCACACTGGGGAAATCGAGTACTTTCCTACTACTTGCGCTGTAAATCCACAATTTCTCCTATCTGGACAGCCATCTCTCGCTATGAATACGATTAGGTCATCTGTACATCCTTCTTCCAGTAGCTTTTCCCCCCACCGACTTTCACCATTGTGTGCATGGCCAATCCTGCGCTGAATATATTAAATGCATAAACGCTCAAGCACACATAGACCAGCACTCAGTTGCACATCGGTAGTTCATTTTGTTCCAGGATCCCAACCTGGAGCTGGAAACCCTACCCCCACCCCCCTGCTGGTAGCTAGGGGGGACCCGGAGACCCTAACTCGACCCCTTAGCCAGGGTCTGCTGAAGACCGTGAATGCAGAGGCAGCTCAGAAATATAGTGAGCATTCTAGAGTCAGGGATAAAACCACAAGGGGGTAACAGGTAATGCCGGAGTTTCGCTTACAGAATCCTGCACAGTGCAGTTTCGGAATTCTTTACCACCACCACCACCTCAGTTCCTCACAGACTGCCAACTGGTTAGTATAGCGGATGGTAAATTGGTAGGTTCCAGTCCAACCACAAAAGCAGGAAAACTACTGGGTTTCCAAACACTTGGGGCACTCCCAGCTATTCGGGGGGGGGGGGAATATTTGCAAATTAACCAAAAGACAACAAAATAATACAGCCTCTTGAGAACGGAGTATGCCGAGCAGCATAAAATGTTGAGAACAGGGTGTGGTCAGCTCCCCCTCCCGGCTCTGCTCAAGCCCCCCCCCGGTGAGGTCGTGGATGCCCCCATGATATCTCATGGGCCTCCAACTCATCATATCGGCTTGTCACTTGCTGATCAGTTGATTCGTTCTCTTTCCCAAGCATGACCCAAAATAGTTTATTTAAAGCCTTCAGGGGGGGGAAATAGAAACCCGCTAGACAAACGGAGCTGTGGAAAAAAATTATGGCTTCTCAATGGAAGCATCAGTCATTATGAAATTATAACCTTACGTAACTGCAGGTTGCAGGCCCAAGCAAAGTGCCATGTTTATCAGGAAGTCTGCTCAGATTGGTACCCGAGAGGGGAAGCTATCTATAAAAGATGGGAATAGTTTGTGGAAGAGAGGACTGTGGGGAAAGTGGGCTTGCCTGGACTGGTTGGTCAAGTGCCCCCAAGTTGTGTAATGGAAACAGTTGTGCTCAAACAGCATAGGGAAGAGGGGGCCAGATTGGTGTGGTGGTGAAGTGCACGGACTCTACTCTGGTAGAACCCGGGTTTGATTCCCCCCTCCTCCCCTTGCACCTGCTGGCTAACCTGGGGCAAGCCATAGTTCTGTCAGAGCTGTTCTTGAAAAAGAGCAGTTTCTGTCAAGAGCTCTC
>NW_015173731.1:50912-66504 GCF_001447785.1 Gekko japonicus
CTCTTCTTCCTCCTCCTCCTCCTCCTCCTCCTCCTCTTCTTCTTCTTCTTCTTCTTCTTCTTCTTCTTCTTCTTCTTCTTCTTCTAGAAAGCGGGAAATGCTACCTGTTGACTTTGCATCATCTGTGCTTGGAGGGTTGCCAGCTTCCAGGTGCCACCTGGAGATCTCTCAGGATTACAACTGATCTCCAGACAAGAGAGATCAGTTCCCCCGGAGAAAATGGCTGCTTTGGAGGGCGGGCTCTATGGTGTCGTACCCTGCTGAGGTCCCTCCCCTCCCCGGGCTCCACCCCTGAAATGTCCAGGAATTCCCCAACCTGGAGCTGGCAACCCTATATCGTGTTGGCTTCAGCATGTGAAAATGTGTGTGTGTTTTAAGCAGGGCTTTTTTCCCCCCCTGGGGAAATGTGCCAGAACAGAGATCCGGAACGTCTTCGACAAGATTGTTTTAACAATGTTTAAAAGTTTGTGAGTTTTCAGTATACAGACTGAAATCTTCATTCCCCCCTCGAGAGTTTCCTCTAAGCAGAGTTAGCGTGAGCTAGCTCACAGTTTTCTAGCCTTTGGCTCACACACAAACTAATTTACGCAGCAGACAAATCGCTCGCTCACAACTTTAATGCCAGTAGCTCACAAAGTAGAATTTTTGCTCACAAGACTCCACAGCTTAGAGGGAACACAGGTTCCGACACCTCTTTTTCACACACACACACACACACACACAAGCCCTGGTTTTAAGAGGTAATGCGACCCACCCATCTGCCCCCTGAAGTGGCAGCCACTGTGAAGCAGTGAAATGTGGATCTCTGAGCAGACTCTCTTTTGTTTTGCAGAAAGGCCTCTGTCTGTCCTTACAATTTAAAAGTGACTGATAGCCGTAATAAGACGACGACCGTCAATTATGTCCATGACACTCTGTCAAATGCCCATGGCTGGATGGCCATCCTCCTGGATCGGGAGACGTATACTCTGTCATTTGACAGCCCTCTGGCCAATGCGAATCTACAGGTAAGGCAGGAGAGCTCCTCATCCCAACTGTATGGTGCATTGTTGGCATTGTGCAAAGACTGAGAAATTTTCCGCACTAGCTTTTTTCCTCCCCAGGCGCAAACCCACAGTTTTCTCCTCCTTACCCCCACATTTTCAGAACTCGCTAAAACTGGGGGTTCCGAAAACGTGGGGTAAGGAGGAGAAAATTTCGGGTTTGTGCCTGGTGAGGAAAAATCTACTGCAGAAAACTTCACCTAATGCACAGTTTTAAAAACTTCAATGCTGGGATTTTTCACTACTGTGGAAATGGGGAGGGATAGGGAAAATCCAGAGTGAAAATACTGTATAATTTCGTTTAATCTCAAGAGAGGGATCTTCTGTTTGGAGAGGTCAGATATAGAGGTAGTTGGATCAAGGTGGGTAGCCATGTTAGTCTGTCTTAAAGCACCTTAAAGGTAAAGGTTCCCTTGCTCGAAAGCCAGTCGAATCCGACTCTAGGGTTGCAGTGCTCATCTTCGTTTCCAAGCCGAAGAGCCAGCGCTGTCCGAAGACTTTTCCGTGGTCATGTGGCCGGCATGACTAAACACCAAGGCGCACGGAACGCTGTTACCTTCCCACCGAAGTGGTCCCTATTTATCTACTTGCAATTTCTTGCTTTCGAACTGCTAGGTTGGCAGGAGCTGGAACTAGAGACGGGAGCTCACTCCGTCATGCGGCACCCGGGTCTCGAACTGCTGAACTACTGACCTTCCACAGCCTGCAGTTCAGCGTCTTAACCACTTGAGCCACCACAGCTCCTAAAGCACCTTAAAGGCTAACAAAATTTGTGGCAGGGGATGAGCTCTTGGGAGTTTCTGCCCACTTCTTCAGATGCCTGTATCTGTAGCTGTGACTCGCGAAAACTCATACCCCGCCACAAATTTTGTTTAGTCTTTAAGGCGCTACTGGACTCTTGCTCTTTTCTAGAGGTAGTTGGAGTTATTTATACAGATAATTTATGTTTAATCACATGAACGCATGAAGCTGCCTTATACTGAATCAGGCCATGGCTCCATCAAGGTCAGTATTGTCTACCCAGAGAGGCAGCGGCTGTCTAGAATCCCAGGTAAGAGGTCTTTCACATCACCTACTGCCTGGTCCTGTTTTAACTGGAAATGCTGGGGACTGAACCCGGGACCTTCTGCATGCCAAGCAGATGCAGCAGAGGGACCATACTGGAAAGTGTCTACTACCTTGTTTCAGAATGTATGCTTTATTAAGTGCATTATTTCGGCTGCGGTCACAGGTACAAATAATCCACTTTCAAACCACATTCGGTGCATTAGTTGCTGTAGATTTTCCGGGTTGTGTGGCCGTAGTCTTGGCATTGTAGAACATGACGTTTCGCCAGTAGCTGCGACTGGCATCCTCAGAGGTATAACACAGACAGATGGAGTACTCTCTGTGTCAAGGTGTCAGTGGGGGTCATAGCCAGTGTTCCCTCTAAGCTGAGTTAGTGTGAGCTAGCTCACAGTTTTTAAGCCTCCGGCTCACACATTTTTGTCTCAGCTCAGGAAGGATGGCTCTAGAACACACTAATTTATGCAGTAGCCAAATCACCTGCTCACAACTTTAATGCCGGTAGCTCACAAAGTAGAATTTTTGCTCACAAGACTCCACAGCTTTGAGGGAACATTGGATAGCACCCCTGGATTCTATGATGGAGACCCCAGCTCTAAGTCATAGGACCACCAACCACTGAAGAGGACTCCATCTTCCTGTGTTATACCTCTGAGGATGCCAGTCACAGTTACTGGCGAAACGTCAGGTTCTACAATGGCAAGACTACGGCCACACATCCCGGAAAATCTACAGCAACGAATGAACTCTGGCCGTGAAAGCCTTCGACAACATATTTAACCTCTTGTTGTTTGCAAACAACCTGTGAAGGTCACTATTATTCCTGTTTTATATATGGAAATGTGTGAGTGCAGAATACTTACTGCCCTGACTATCCCTGACTCAGCCACAATTTTGAGCCCACATTTCACATTCACCTTGTTCAGGAACATCATGTGAAGTAACTAATTAGCACTAGTAAAGTGTTTATCTGTCTGAAGAGAAATACATTCCACCTTAGTAAAGAGATTCTAAATTATGATGCCAATAGCTGTTCTGGTTTGATCAGAGAATGACTAATTCCACTCTCACAACTAAAATGGATGACCCTCAGAATGATGTTAATAGAATGCCTCTTTCCCACAGTCCAACTTATCCAAGCTTCATTCTGAAGCCCTTTAAGAAATCACTATAGTTCAAAGCCTTCCTCATTTTATCATTTAATTGTTCAGTATTTTAAAGTCAGGCAATCTGTCTATCAAATCGGAAACGTCGGCAGTTTCCTTCCTCGGTGCATGTTCCCGGCGTGCTTCAACGACGCAAGAGGAGCACGCTGGAGAGTCCGTCAGTGGCCCGTCGCAACCCATTTAAGCCAATGCAGCACTGACTGCAGAGTCACCCCTAAACGGCCATAAAGCGGCCATAAATCTATGCAGACGGCTACCGTAAAACCAGGAGATCAAACAAAGTGAAAAGCCCATGCAGTCTGGACACCGCCATAGAATCCGACCATCAATCAAAGTGAAAGTGGCATGCAACGTAGGGGGGAATTTCTGTTCCAGCGTGGGTTGGGTGAAACAGCGGAGCAAATGCTAGATGTAGATTAGGCCTTAGAGTGTGGGACCACAGCCTTTGATGCGTTTATTAACAAGGGTCCCGGTCACACGTGCCGGGAAATGCGGGGGGGGGGGGGTGTGGCTTTTTGCGCTGGCACAGTGTGTCCTGCTGCAAACGCGATCAGATGCGACGGCAGTTTCCTTCCTCGGCGCACGTTCCTGGCGTGCTCCAACGACGCAAGAGGAGCGCACTGGAGCGATCACACAAAGAGAGTCCGTCAGCGGCCCGTCGCAAGCCATTTGCTAGTGGACTTTACAAGGTACCTTTTTACTCCGCATCTTTGGCCGGCTGCGACGGGTGCGCTACGCTGGCCAGATGTTGCTGTGTGATCGTGCCCTTATAATCCATCCAGAATTCGTGCTGCTCCCACGGCAACTTCTCCATCTGATCGGGGCCAAGAACATGTTTTTGAATCAATGGCTTACCTAGGAGTCAAACGTAGCATTCCTCATTCTTGAACTGGAAAAGAAAATAGGAGAAGCTTGTGAGATTTTTTTATGTGTGCTGGCGACATTATTGCTAGACAATATATGTTTTACAAAGTTTCAGACAATACTTTATACAGGAGTGACTTTCCAGGATATGAATGTTCATGATGGTTTTCTTCTCCAGTATGTGGCGACATTTGATAACTTTACTGCTGGGAATTATTTACTGGTTTGTGAGATTTTTTTTTTTGTACTGGTGACATTATTGCTAGACAAAGGAACGTCCCTTTTGCTGCTTCTGTTCTGCTTCTCCTCTTGTATGTTTTACAAAGTTTCAGACAATACTTTATACAGGAGTGACTTTCCAGGATATGAATGTTCATGATGGTTTTCTTCTCCAGTATGTGGCGACATTTGATAACTTTACTGCTGGGAATTATTTACTGGTGACACATGAAGGCCTTTCACCCCATATCAATGTCACGGTGACCTGTGAGACAAGGCCAGGATCACCATTTCAGTCACTTCCTGCACATAGGTCTAACAAAAGCTGTGACTGGGTGTTCAATCAGGAACAGAGGAAGCTAAGCTACTTAGGTAAGACCAAGTAACACACACTTTTTTTGTCTTATTAATATCTCTAAGCAGGGTTCGTTTCGTTGAAAAAAGGGTGCAGGAGCTCATTAGCATAACTTATTTGCATATGCCACACCCCCTGACATCACCGGAAGTGTGTCAGAAGGCAACACCCACTGCTTAGGCTCCACTGGACTGTTCTGGATTGCTAGCTATTGGGTGGGGATCTGCCCTCACAGAGGAAGGAGATTGTTTTGGATTGGTATCTATCTGTTTTGGATTGCTAACTATGGGGAAGCTCTGCAACTTACCTGGATGCTTCTTGCTCCTCGTGTCCCAGGGCTGCTGGGAGCAGGGGGCAGGGCTTGTTGCATGTGCCCACCCTCTGGGCTCTTTACTACCGGAGCTCCGCTCCTGTGCGCTCCTGCAGGAAATGACCCCTGTCTCTAAGGCAGGGCTCCCAAAAGTTTTTGAGCCTGTGAGCATGGTGGGCGCAGCCACAAAATGGCTGCCACAGCTTACCTTCACGTACACAGTAAACATCCTTGTTAGGGTTGCCAGGAGCTGGAGGTCTCCCCTGACATGCTGACGTCACCAGAAGTGATGTTGCGTGCCGTGGCTACGTCACCCGGAAGTAATGTAGGCACGTCTGGGTGACGCTCTGGTTTTTGGGGCAAAACTCTATGGTAAAATTGCCCTCAAACCATAGAGTTTTGCCCCCAAACCAGAATGTCCCCCCCGACGTCACTATTACATGTCTACGTTACTTCTGGGTGATGTAGGCACATTGCATGATGTCGCCATTGGGGGGGCACTTACTTCTGTGGGCCAGCTGGCCAGTGGCCGGCAGGAGCCCACAGAACCTGGCAATGCCCCACCCCCAACTGGGGAATGGCAACCCTGATCCTTGTGCTGTATTTTTAAAAGTCTGCACAGCCAATCAAATCTCCAGTGGTCAGTCAGATGTTTTACTGAGCAAAAGCCCCACCTCACACCACCAGCTTTCTCAAAACATGTGGCAGGCTCCAGGAAAGGGGTCAGTGGGGGGCATAGCCCCCCTGAGTACTACGTTGGGGACCCCAGCTCTAAGGCATAGGACCAGCGACCACTGAAGAGGAACAACAACACCCAGTCCTAGGCATCGTTGGGGGATGTAAAAACGCCATCCAGCGGTGTTACAAAGCTCAAGGCAAGCTTCCCCGTACTTCTTCCTTTCCCTTGCCAGATCGAAACTGACATTACTTCCTCCTCCCTTAATCCACTCCTGCCTTTGATTGGCTTTGGAAACAGGAGATTATGTATGGTTTTTATGCCTCAGGGGAGAAGTGGAAAAGAAGAAAACTCTCTCTTTCCAAAAACAGGCTAGGATAAAAAATTGTGTACTGAGGATGGGCATCGGTGTGTTTGCTTGCTTGGGAGGCTGCAATTTAACAAAGCAAACAAACAAAACCCTTAATAGTCCTTACTTAATGGGAAAGTTTCCTGATAGCTGGGAATCTCTCTCCGTCTTTTGGAAGTGCAGTACCCATGAGCAGTGTTTCCTCTAAGCTGAGTTAGTGTGAGCTAGCTCGCCGTTTTTTAGCCTCCAGCTCACACATTTTTGCCCTAGCTTAGAAAAAATGGCTCCAGAGCAAAGTAGTTCAATGCAGCAGCCAAATTGCTTGCTCACAACTTGAATGCCAGTAGCTCACAGAGTAGATTTTTTGCTCACAAGACTCCACAGCTTAGAGGGAACATTGCCCATGAGAGAGTTGGAGGAGAGTTTTATGGACAGTGTGGACCGCCAAAAAGACAAATCGGTGGGTTTGAGATCAAGTCAACTCTCTCTAGAAGCTAAAATGACCAAACTGAGGCTGTTGTACTTTGGTCAAATTACGAGAAGACCAGAGTCCCTGGAAAAGACAATAATGCTAGGAAGAATTGAAGGCAGCAGGAAAAGAGGAAGACCCAACAAGAGACGGATTGACTCGATCAAGGAAGGCACAAAGGCCCTCAGTTGACAAGACCTGAGCGAGGCTGTGAATGACAGGATGTTTTGGAGGTCATTAATTCATAGGGTTGCCATAAATCGGAAGTGACTTGACGGCACTTAACGTACACACACACTCACAAGAGTTTGGGCATCACCAAATCCACACCACTTCTGCTCATCAGAACCTGGAAGCTAAGCAGGGTTGGCCAAGTCTCGTAGTAGGATGGGAGACCACCAAGGAAGACCGAGGTTGCTATGCAGGGGGAAGCAATGGCAAGCCAATGGCAAGCCACCCCTGCTCATCAGAGCCTGGAAGCTAAGTGGGATTGGCCAAGGCTAGTAGTTGGATGGGAGACCACCAGGGAAGACCGAGGTTGCTATGCAGGGGGAAGCAATGGCAAGCCAATGGCAAGCCACCCCTGCTCATCAGAGCCTGGAAGCTAAATGGGATTGGCCAAGGCTAGTAATTGGATTGGAGACCACCAATGAAGACCGGGGTTGCTATACAGAGGAAGACAATGGCAAGCCACCTCTGCTCATCTCTAGCCTTGAAAATTCCATGTGGGGTTGCCTTAAGTCGGCCCTCAGTAAGTATTATTAGGCTTTGAACTGATTCTTTGGACTAGCCTAGGCTTTTGGAAGCCTAATCCCGTTGTAGCTAAAGTGGCATGCCGACCTTTGTCAGTCAGCTCTGTATCATTTTCTGTGGCTTTGAAATTATGACCGATTTCCCAGAAGCTGCTGCTCTGCCCTCGCTCTACCCTTTCCCCTGATTGTATACGTCAATTTCCCACTATTTGCTGCACGGCCGCATTTTGACCTGCAGCTTTGCCCGATTTCCCCCGGGTCTTCTTGATCCTCAAAAAACAGGATCGAGAAGACGTGGGGGACATCGGGCAAAGCTGTGGGTCAAAATGTGGCCGCGCAGCAAATTGTGGGAAATTGACGCATACAATTGGGGCAAAGGGAAGAGCGAGGGCGGAGCAGCGGCTTGTGGGAAATCGGTCTACATGTCCTAAGAAATCCAGTTCAAAGTCACACCAGTCATTGTAGTCCCAGGGGCTCTGAATGGGTGGCAAGATGCTATTTCATTGTCTGCGCAAGACCCCTTCCTCTTCCGGTTCTGCTTTAGGTTCCTTTTGCCACACTCTTGCTGTGAAGGGTCCTGAGTGAGATAAAAGCCGTGATAGCCCTGTGAAAAGATTACAATTTACTCACCCAAGTGTTCAGAAAGTCTCTTCATGTGACAGACACTGTGCAGTCTGGAGACTTCGCAAGGAGTAGGTGAGATTCCGGGAGGGAGTCATTACTTTTTTTTTTAATGTTTTTTTTATTTTTTTCAATTTTTAACAATTCTAACACTTCAAACAGTGAATAATTAATCTTCCAATTGCATTCACATCTTGTAAATAGTTCCTGAGTATGTACAACGTTATAACATGTTCAAAGAATTACAATACATTACTCATCACACTTCCGAATATGTTTTCAGTAGAAAGATAACAGACTTGATGTTACTGATGTTACTGTTGTCATTACTGATGTTAATCCCAGTCTTCAGGATCCCAGCCCAGTGGATTTTTTTATGGAGAGTAAATTGGATGGGGAATAGTAGGCACAAAGTTATTTTTGTAAATAATTTATTCAGAAAACGTATATGCTGCCTCACCAGTGAGCTACCCGTGGTGGGTTACAACAACATAAATAGAATAAAACCCATTAAAATCCAAATCAAATCAGTCCAAACCAAATAAAACTAGCTCAGTGAAATATATCCTGCAGCCAGCAAACCAATAATCTACCAGCAGCGGGAACACCTAATAATACTCATTATAATTTATATATTTATTTATAATTTCGATTTGTGAATCGCCCTATCCCTGAATACTCAGGGCTCTGAGCAATGAACAGCAATACTAAAATACATCAAAATGAATACAAGATAAAACGGTTCAATGATATAAAATGAACTATTTACAGATGGCATTGTCTAGTTCTCATCTGCATCACCGCTTCCTATAAATACTGGGTGCAACAGGGTAAAGATATGTACACAGAGGTCACAGAAAACAGAATGGCAGCTTGCTGACACCCCTTCCTCTTCGGGTTCTGCTTTAGGTTCCTTTTGCCACACTCTTGCTGTGAAGGGTCCTGAGTGAGATAAAGGCCGTGATAGCCCTGTGAAATGATTACAATTTACTCACCCAAGTGTTCAAAAAGTCTCTTCATGTGACAGACACTGTGGAGTCTGGAGACTTCGCAAGGAGTAGGTGAGGTTCCAGGAGGGAGTCATTAATGATGTTAATCCCAGTTTTCAGGATCCCAGCGCAGTGGATTTTTTAATGGAGAGTAAGTTAGATGGGGAATAGTAGGCACAAAGTTATTTTTGTAAATAATTTATTCAGAAAACGTATATGCTGCCTCACCAGTGAGCTACTCGTGGTGGGTTACAACAACATAAATAGAATAAAACCATTAAAATCCAAATCAAATCAGTCCAAACCAAATAAAACTAGCTCAGTGAAATATATCCTGCAGCCAGCAAACCAATAATCTACCAGCAGCGGGAACACCTAATAATACTCATTATAATTTACATATTTATTTATAATTTCGATTTGTGAATCGCCCTATCCCTGAATACTCAGGGCTCTGAGCAATGAACAGCAATACTAAAATACATCAAAATGAATACAAGATAAAACGGTTCAATGATATAAAATGAACTATTTACAGATGGCATTGTCTAGTTCTCATCTGCATCACCGCTTCCTATAAATACTGAAACAACTGGGAAAGGAAGGAGGGGGTGAATGGGAGATGATGATGATGATGATGATGATAATATCATCATCTGGCATTGTGTTAAGATAACCAGGAGATGCTAAGATTCTCTGGCAGCCTGAGGTTCTAGCTCTTTTAGCATTATGCACCACTAGGTGGCGAGCTCGACTTGTGTTTAAGGCAAGAGACGTTTCAGAGGTGGTTTGCCATTGCCTGCCTCTGTGTCACGACCCTGGTATTCCTTGGAGGCTGCCCTTCCAAATACTAGCCGAGGCTGACCCTGCTTAGCTTCTGAGATCTGGCAAGATCGGGCTAGCCTGGGCTATCCAGATCAGGGCAGGGCAGGCTAAAACCAGCATAACACTAACAGCAAGAGCATAAAAGATATGAAAAGGGCCAGCTAAAAGGGGTGGTGGTGGAACTCATGTAGCCTGAATGGTGCCTGAATGCTACTAAATCAGGTGCTGGGTGAACCTCTAAGGAAAAGGCGTTCCACAGAGTGGGTGCTGTCATTGAGGAAGCCCTCTCTGAAGGTGCCACCCATCTGACTTCCATGAGAGGGGCGCAAAGAACAGGGCTTGACGTGAGCATCTTGTCTGGTGATCAGGACAGTATGGGTTGGGGAATAACTGGAGTTTTGGGGGTGGAGCCTCGGGAGGGTGGGGCTTGAGGAGGGGAGGGGCCTCAGCAGAATATGATGTCATAGAGTCCACCTTCTAAAGCAGCCATTTTCTCCAGGGGAACTGACCTTGGTCGCCTGAAGGCCAGTTGTAATAGTGGAAGATCTCTGGGTATCACCTGGAGGCTGGTGACCATAAGTATGGGAGGAGGCAGGCCTTCAGGTACCCAAGAAGTTGCACACAGAGACACTGTAGGAGATATGGAGTGTGTTGAAGCGGCGTATTGCACACGTTGGAGCGGGGCAGAGTTGAAGATAAGGAGTGGATGGTGGCTCTCTGCCATCTCACGATTTGTGGCATGTGGTTCTTCGGTTTAAGAATCGTGGAACTCTCAAGTTCCTTCTCAGGCAGTTGTTCCGAAATACAGATTCGCTTTGGCTATATTTTTGACCTCTGTCAGTAAGAAGGTGCAAGGACATTTTCACAGGCAGTGTCCTGTGGGATGTCGGCCTTGTGGTATTGCCATACATTTCCCCCCCCTCTGGCCTTAGTCATCTGAGGGCAAGTTGGGCTACAGACCTTTAATCCTCCCCCGTTACAATATTAGAAGTTGGCTTTTATTTTTTAAGTTACATCAACGGTCTGAGAAATAATTAGTCAACTAATTAATCCCGTTTACAAGCTTTGTAGGATTCTTGGACTGTCACTCACGTCCAGGCCTGGGGCCTAGTGTTTAGTGTCTGCTCTCATGTTCATGTGACTCGGTCGCCATGGCTACGGGCTGCATCTGCTGACACCCCACTCACTATTTACTGCTTAATTAAGAATTTCACGCTCAGCCCTTATCTGCCGGGGAGAACAAGAACACGCTGTTAAGAAATTCCAAATTTAGGCCACTGCATAAGGGCGGCTTTTCTTGTAGGCCTGACTCCATGGAGCCTTTTTAACTACCCTCTCGGCAACCGAGCCCGGCCACCTTTCAATCAAAAATCATTAAATGGGGCAGAGATAATGAAGCATGTAAGCATATCAAAAGGAGGATGTTGGCTTGGGCCGTGGAGGAGAAGCCGGCGAGACCCTATAAGTAGCTACCACTTCAAAGGAAGAGGAGGTTGCTCCGTCAGCAGGACCCCATAAAGACGCGTTTGTTCCCCGGGTTGACTTATGCAAAGGGTCTGGCATGTTAGAGTCCCTGTCTTGCAGACGTGGGTCCTGGGCCCCGCCTCCTCGGAGTTCGTGTGTCAGCAGTTAGGCAGCTGGGCCCAAACCGTGTCCGCCAGGGCAGATAATCACTTGACTCCATCTCGACAATGGACACTTGTAGGGGGTGGTCGGGAGGAGGTCCCCCGAACAATGGGGGCACAATTATTTCAGCTGCTAGGGAGGGCCATAATTCTTCTCGGAGGAACTAAAGGGACCTTGTCGAGGCCGGGGCCAGGGAAACCTGAGCGTATTATTAATAATCAGACTTTTTGGAAGTACTTTGGTGTGTCGGTGGGGTTCCAGCAGCTGCTCTTGTCCCGGCCGACTCTAATAATTGTACATTCTGTCAGGGGTCAACTTACTTTTGACCTTCTCCTTTTGTACCCGTTTAAAAGCCTTTTAGGGGGAATTGTCGGAGAGAGGCAGGAGCACATTAGAGCCCAAAATTTAATGTCAATAAATACATATCAGATGCCAGCTCATTCACAGGCGTGCTGCTTAATTCACAGCGCCTTTTCGCTTCGGCCCAAATGACACAGATGAAGCAAGGACATTGTTGTCGAGAAAGCTGAACATCTGAAGGAAACCACCGTGGAGGGCAGGCGGGACTCATCACGCTTAACTTAGATATACTGGGATATTCCCGTTTTGTTGGCTCTGGCAAGTTTTGGGTATGCATTGAGCTTTGGAGACGACCTTAGTTACATAGACAGGGTAAAAACAAAGCAAATTTGGTGTAGTGAACGAGCTGTGTAACTCCGCTCCACTGTGCATCACCCACCCCAATAAACCTACCTTAATCTGACAACTTCAGATAGCATAAATACATTGCAGAGGTATGATTCACCCAAAGAAATGCACTCTGGACGGATGAATGCGGTCTGGCTCTACTGTTGCTACACATGCACATTAATTCTGTCATTGGACTGACGTGCAAGGATTTCCAACATAAATACGAAAGTGTTTATTAGCAGTTGAGTTGTGTCTTCCGTCCCCTGATCAGTTCTGAGTAACAAACATCAAAGATTCTGTGCCAAATATATCTGGGCATTCTTCTCATTCATACTTCTGGAGCTTTCCTTCTAGCGATGTCTCCTTCAGGTAATTTTAGACCAGTAAGAAGCACGCTGTCAAGGCACTTTTGTGCTGCCCCAAGCTGTAATGGAAGACCAGTGTGGATCTGCCTCAGTCGTGTGCAATTGCCTGCCAATGCTCAGCTGATCAAGAGGAGAAACTGGGGTCGGGCCCCCTCCTCACAATTGTCCTGGGGAGAAAAATTAAAAAGTGAAATAAGGCCTTGCCTACTTACAGGGAGTCTGCCCATAGACTTCCTGACAATTCCTAGAGCTACCAGGAAGTGACAAAGATAGCTCTAGCAATCACCGGAAACTCTGGTAATTTTTACCGCAACCCTCCTTGTGGTTCTGTTATTAGAGAGTCAACATGGAATGTTTCCTTCAAGAGTTGATAAGTAGAAATTGATAAGAATTGTGATTGCTACACGCTCAGATAAAGCAATTCTTGTGAAGCGGATTTGTTTATACTGCGCAGTATCTGCTGCGTGTGAACGATAATAGAAGAGAATTTTCTACAGAATTATTACAGTAAATGATTTCGCACACATATCTTTATTGACTCTTTGTTATTTTTGTCACGGATGTTGTGTTTGGATTCCCATCACCTGGAAGTTGGCAACTCTGACTCTAGCTCCTCTTCCTGCATATTCGGAAGAGACGTTTCAGAGGGAAATTCATGGAGATTATATGGAAATACTGCTGCAGCAGTCTAATTTGGCCCCAACGTTATGCTGAAAATATTTGGGACTCCCACCCTGCCCATGCCGTGAGAGGTTTCATCAGAATTTTTTTATAAAAATCTTTGATAAGTTTTGCATTTGTCTCAAGATCAGTAAACCCCTCCTCCCTAAATATTTTTTCCCCACAAAACTTACCATAATAAAGAGGGTTCTTGATCTAGACTCCAAGTCATTATGAAAGCCGTTTGTTCTGCAGGAACCGGATGCGAAGCCGAACCCATCGTCTTTAAATAAACCACAAGCGATTAAAAATAACTTGCTGTCGGGCCAACAGATTCGCCATGGATTTAGGGTAGAGCATCAGGGATCAAGGAGGTGACCTTTTTAGTTCCAGCTTTTTTGTGTGTGCTTGTTTTTTGCTTAAGAAAAGAAAGATTATGGAATCAAAATCATGTGTTCGCTTATACGTTGTGTAAGTCTGTGGTGCGAGCATAAAACGGAGATGGGGGGAATCCAGGGTTTATTTTAGCTGGTTCTGGAATTCCTTTCAGCGATTGAAAAGCAGAGCAAACTTTGCTTTCGGGGATTACCGCAAAGTAAACGTTTAGCTTTCCTTAATGTGCTTAGGGGTTCTAGCTGTAAACTGATATCAGCATTCTAAATTTAGTTGCAGGTGAAGGCATAATCCTGGTGACAGTCCAAGCAGGAGACGCAATCCCTCTGCCGGCACCAGGTAATTAAACGCTTCCAAGGTTGCCAGCTCTGGGTTGGGAAATTTGTGGGGATTTTGGGGGCGGAGCCTAGGGAAGGCAAGGTTTGGGGAGGGGAGGGAACCTCAGCAGGGTGGGATGCCGTAGAGTCCGCTTTCCCAGGCAGCCATTTTCTCCAGGAGAACTGATCTCTGTAGCCTTGAAGATCATTTATAATTCCAGGAGATTTCCAGCCACCCCCTGGAGGTTGGGAACCCTAGCTGTAATGGGTGTGGCATTCTGACTCAGCGACAGACCGCTTACTCCCTTACTCACTTATTTCATTTGTCACTGAAACCCAAGGTGGGTTACACAGTAATGACGAACACAGCAGGAACAGCATAAAACATATCACTCCCCCCACCCCCCCGTGAATAAAACTGGATTACTCAGGGCTTTTTTGGTAGAAAAAGCCCAGCAGGAACTCATTAGCATAACAGGTCACACCCAACAGCAGAAACTCATTACAATATTATGCCACACCCCTGACAGCACAGCTCATTAGCATATCAGGCCACACCCCCATGTTACCAGAAGTGTGATCATCCAGCCACACCCACCTTTTGCGTCTTATTCTGTTTACCTTGTTTGCTGTCAAAACCCAGGGCCTTTTTTGTAGCAGGAACTCCTTTGCATGTTAGGCCACACACCCCTAATGTAGCCAGTCCTAATAAGTTTCTGCTGTTGGGTGTGGCCTATTATGCTAATGAGTTCCTGCTGGGCGTGGCCAACTTGGGAGCCAGCCGGAACTCCGTTCCTGTGCGTTCCTGCCCAAAAATAGCCCACTAAACTGGTTGGCAATGCACTAAACAGTATAATCCATGTATAATCCATGCAACGTAACAGCAGAATACATATACAAATGATGCGACGGAGGTGAACTGCGAAACTGAAGAAGAATGCAATAAAACTGGGTGACGCATACAAGGAACAAATTGATAAAAACTTCCGAAGTTTCACAGGCATTAACTCTATCCTTATTCACTGAACAATGAAGATGGAAGAGAAAGCCTTTTTTTCCACAACTGCTTTAACTTGTTTCTCCAACAGTAAAACTGGGTCCATATAACCTCTAGACTTTTAACTGAGTCAGCGAGGGTTAGCTGAAATCCACCGAATTCTGAGAGCACAATACCCTTCTTAGACCATCCTCAGTGATCAGTATTTACAGGGAATTCCTCCACCACTCCAGTGATGTGTTCTTGACTCCTGCACAGTATGCCCATGAGTCTGGTGAGAGGAAAGTACGGAATCCTGATACCTCACTTTCCCATCAACCTCTAGTATGTGAATCCAGACAGATAGTACCAGAATTGAACCCAAAATATAAATGCCAGTATGAAAACACCTATTTTTTTTAAAAAAATTAATGTTATTAGATCATTTCTTTTTTAAATTGGATTTGATTTTTTCAGCTAGATCCCAGGGCTCTAGTCGGGGGGGAGCTCTCAGGTACGGAGCTCCGGAAGAGAACCTCTAGGGGGCGGGGCGGTCACGTGACCAGAACTGAACCCAAAATATAAATGCCAGTATGAAAACAATTATTTTTTTTAAAAAAATAATGTTATTAGATCATTTCGTTTTTAAATTGGATCTGATTTCTTCAGCTAGATCCTATTCGTCTTGAGGAATGCAGTCGAACAGTTCAAGTGTTTCCTTTGCTTTTGAGACAGGTAGTTTCAAGAATACCGATTCAGAGTTAACATTTGTTTTTAGCCCCCTAAACTGCTGTGATGGGGGGGGGGGGGAAAGTACCCTTCCTTGTGAATATGTGGCTGGGATCAATGCCAACATTTTTAA
>NW_015173731.1:66627-67436 GCF_001447785.1 Gekko japonicus
CTGTCTGTCTGTCTGTCTACCTACATATATCTATCTATCTGTCTGTCTGGTGTGTCTGTCTGTCTACCTTCCACCCTCCCTCTATCTATCTGTCTGTCTGTCTGTCTGTCTGTCTACCTATATCTATCTATCTATCTGTCTGTCTGGTGTGTCTGTCTGTCTACCTCCCACCCTCCCACTATCTATCTATCTGTCTGTCTGCCTGCCTGCCTGCCTGCCTGCCTGTCTCTAATAGTATATAGCAGTTAATCCTCAAACCGCTGAATTTTATTGGGGAAAAAATGAGCATCTTTATTAATTTTATTTACTTCATATCTCAGACAGCTTTCTAGCAGAGACTCAAAGTAGATTATGGAGTTTTAAAAGACAGTGCAAAACGCAGTCTAATACATGCCAACAGCCTTGGTGGTGCTGTGTGATCTGTTTCCTAGATCCGATTCCTCCACCTCCACCACCAACTCCTTCGCATTTGAGATGGTCTCTTCCTGCATCTTGGGATGGGGTGCCGGAGAGCTGGGGTGGCTACAATAGCGGCATCCCGTTGCCTGGCGATGATGTCATTATTTTGCCAGGTAAGTAGATGTTAAGTTGTGTCTCAAAGTTCTAATTATGGAAGCGGGCCCGGTTGTATAACCCTGCCTGACTGATGCGTCCCTGTTCAATGCTCCCTCTAAGCTGTGGGGTCTTGTGAGCAAAAATTTCTACTTTGCGAGCTGCTGGCATTTAAGTTGTGAGCGAGCGATTTGGCTGCTGCATCAGTTAGTTTGCTCTGGAGCCACCCCTTCCTGAGCTAAGACAAAAATGTGTGA
>NW_015173731.1:67506-67674 GCF_001447785.1 Gekko japonicus
TATCTATCTATCTATCTACCTATCTATCTATCTATCTATCTATCTATCTATCTATCTATCTATCTATCTATCATCTAGCTATCATCTAGCTATCATCTAGCTATCATCTAGCTATCATCTATCTAGCTATCTAGCTATCTTCTAGCTATCATCTATCTAGCTATCTAT
>NW_015173731.1:71123-71311 GCF_001447785.1 Gekko japonicus
AAACATAGGAGAAACCACCACTCACAGTAGCTACAGTTTTAAAAATACTGTAGTTAAATTAATAACAATGAACTCTAATCTGGGCATTGGGCCGTTTTGTACATGACCACTGTTATACCTTGTCCTTTATTTACACAGTGACAGTGTGTCTCGACAAGGCTTTTTTGAAGCCATTAGGCCACTGGTGA
>NW_015173731.1:71738-74514 GCF_001447785.1 Gekko japonicus
GGGGCAACAGTACTCACCTAGAGTGCAGTCCTTCCTGACCATAGGGCTGCAACACATATTGGTGGACAAGTTTGTCTCGAAGGGTACCCACCAGCTTGATTTTCTTCCGGGACCGGTGCAAGTTGATGATGTAGAGCGTGCCGTTCCCTACCAGGGGCAACAGTACTCACCTAGAGTGCAGTCCTTCCTGACCATAGGGCTGCAACACATATTGGTGGACAAGTTTGTCTCGAAGGGTACCCACCAGCTTGATTTTCTTCCGGGACCGGTGCAAGTTGATGATGTAGAGCGTGACAGACCCACGGACGTAATTGTGGCTGTGAGGACAAGAGGGAGCAGCAGAGTCAGGGCTCTAGTCGGGGGGGGGCTCTCAGGTACGGAGCTCCGGAAGAGAACCTCTAGGGGGTGGGGCGGTCACGTGGTGAAGCCCCGCCCCCTTCTTTACCCCGCCCTCTGCTTCAATCCTCATTCCGTTTGGGAATGAGGATGAAGCAGGAGGGTAAGTAGCCGGGCCTTCTGACACACTTCCGGTGATGTCAGGGGGTGTGGCCTTCTGTCACTTCCGGTGATGTCAGGGGGCGTGGCATATGCAAATAAGTTATGCTGATGAGTTATGCTAATGAGCTCCGGCAGCTCTTTTTCTACAACAAGACCCCTGGCTAGATCCTATTCGTCTTTAGAAATGCAGTAGAACAGTTCAAGTGTTTCCTTGCTTTTGAGACAGGTAGTTTCAAGAATACCGATTCAGAGTTAACATTTGTTTTTAGCCCCCTAAACTGCTGTGATGGGGGGGGGGGGAAAAAATATGTGGCTGTGATCAATGCCTACATTTTTAAGGGATTTTCTGGTGGCTGTGAATGGTAATTAACATGTTTTGCTCTGTCTATCATCTGTCCATCTGACTGTCTTATCATCTGTCTGTCTACCTACCTCTATCTATCTATCTATCTATCTGTCTGTCTGGTGTGTCTGTCTGTCTACCTTCCACCCTCCCTCTATCTATCTGTCTGTCTGTCTGTCTGTCTGTCTACCTATATCTATCTATCTATCTGTCTGTCTGGTGTGTCTGTCTGTCTACCTCCCACCCTCCCACTATCTATCTATCTGTCTGTCTGCCTGCCTGCCTGCCTGCCTGCCTGTCTCTAATAGTATATAGCAGTTAATCCTCAAACCGCTGAATTTTATTGGGGGAAAATGAGCATCTTTATTAATTTTATTTACTTCATATCTCAGCCAGCTTTCTAGCAGAGACTCAAAGTAGATTATGGAGTTTTAAAAGACAGTGCAAAACGCAGTCTAATACATGCCAACAGCCTTGGTGGTGCTGTGTGATCTGTTTCCTAGATCCGATTCCTCCACCTCCACCACCAACTCCTTCGCATTTGAGATGGTCTCTTCCTGCATCTTGGGATGGGGTGCCGGAGAGCTGGGGTGGCTACAATAGCGGCATCCCGTTGCCTGGCGATGATGTCATTATTTTGCCAGGTAAGTAGATGTTAAGTTGTGTCTCAAAGTTCTAATTATGGAAGCGGGCCCGGTTGTATAACCCTGCCTGACTGATGCGTCCCTGTTCAATGCTCCCTCTAAGCTGTGGGGTCTTGTGAGCAAAAATTTCTACTTTGCGAGCTGCTGGCATTTAAGTTGTGAGCGAGCGATTTGGCTGCTGCATCAGTTAGTTTGCTCTGGAGCCACCCCTTCCTGAGCTAAGACAAAAATGTGTGAGCCGGAGGCTAAAAAACTATGAGCTAGCTCACACTAACTCAGCTTAGAGGGAACACTGTTCCTATTTCATTCCCCCCCACCCTTCAGGAGTAAAGTGAGTGGCTACCAGGGACAGGACCTTCTTGGTTGTAGTGCCTCAAGTGTGGGCCTCTTATTACCCCTTCCTCACCTGGCATCAAAGATTTTTCCAGGGCCAGGATAATGTGTTCTCCCACGATTGTCTGCTGTTCCCAGATTTTTTGGGGCAGTATCTCTATCTATCTATCTATCTATCTATCTATCTATCTATCTATCTATCTATCTATCTATCTATCTATCTATCTATCTACCTATCTATCTATCTATCTATCTTCATCAACTCTCTCTCTATCTCTATATCATCTATCTATCTGTCTGTCTCTCTATCATCTATCTATCTGTCTGTCTATCATCTCTCTCTCTCTCTCTCTCTCTCTCTCTCTCTCTCTCTCTCTATCTATCTATCTATCTATCTATCTATCTATCTATCTATCTATCTATCTATCATCTCTCTCTATCTCTCTATCTCTCTATCTATCTATCTATCTATCTATCTATCTATCATCTGTCTGTCTATCATCTGTCTGTCTGTCTGTCCTACTTGTAGACTGCCCTCCCCTGTGTACAGGGCTCAGGGTGGTGAATTCCAACAGATACATTGACAATCAAGTTAAAAACAGTTAAAACACTAAACAATAAATGGTCATTTTAATTGTCTTTTTATTTCTGTTCCAACTGTGCCTTCTAATGTTTGAAATACTCCCCTTTCCAAAAAAAAATGTATAGTAAACAAATACACCCAGCACACAGTTTGTAGAGCTGAATGATTCACAATGGATAAAACTTTCATACCTTATTGCACAGTTAGCGGCGTGCTTGACTTCAGACCATTGGCTAGCTACTGAAGAGTGAATATATTTCCTGGAAGTCTACTTTCCACAGGCGTTGTTATCATCTCATTTGATTTATAAATATTACCCTTTCTTGCCTCTTCTTTTGCAAAACCTTTCTTGAAGTTCTCCTGTTTTGCTTTGCA
>NW_015173731.1:74531-126831 GCF_001447785.1 Gekko japonicus
ATTCCTGGACACCCCTTATTCATGACTGCACAGTAGTCTGTTTCAAGAGTCCATGGAGTTCCCTCAGTTCATCCTCACTTGGCCTAGTCTTAATTTTTTCTGACTTCTTCACTGCACTTTTAAGTCAGCCGAGAGACTCGGACTATTAATGGTGCTAGACCTCTTCAAGAAAAACAACCCTTTTGGAATTGACTTTAAAGATACTGTCTGTCTTAATTTTAGCTGTTTGGTTCTTGTGTCATTTAATTGGTATCATGGTGGTGGTGGAAAGCGCCATCAAGTTGCAGCTGACCTATGGCGACCTCATAGGGTTTTCAAGGCATGAGACAAATAGAAGTGGTTGGCCATTGCCTGCCTCTGCATAGCAGCCCTGGGCTTCCTTGGTGGTCTCCCATCCAAGGACTGTCTGTCTGTAGCAGTTGGGGGGAAAGCACATATATACACTGCCTCTCTGTATTTATGCCCCGGGTGGTTTACAAAAGATTAAATACAACCGACTATAATAGCAATTGCCCTGACCTGTATGGGCCAGGCTAGCCTGATCTTGTTCACTTGGTTAGTCCTTGGATGGGAGACCACCAAGGAAGCCCAGGGTTGCTATGCAGAGGCAGGCCACCCGGGGCATAAATACAGAGAGACAGTGTATATATGTGCTTTCCCCCCAACTGCTACAGACAGACTAACACAGCTATTTTATTTATTTTATTATTTATTTATAGAATTTATTAGTTAGATTTTTACACACACACCCCAACTGAGGCCGGCTCAGGGCGGCTTCCATAAAACAGTATAATGTAAAATGTAACATCCGTTAATACACAAGAATTCTTAAAACCATAAATATACTAATATAATAAAGTGCTAGTGCCTAGTTTCCTCATCATACAGTCAGTTCCTTAATCTTCTTTGGTTATCCTGGGCGGTCAGTCCGGGCAGTAGTTGGAGGATCCAGGGGATCAGGGCTCTCTCGTCATAGGCTATCAGATGTCAGTAGTAGTGGCGGCTCTGAAGGCCTGGCGGAAGGGCTCCGTTTTACAGGCCCTGCGGAACTGCAACAGGTCCTGCAGGGCCCTGATCTCCCCCGGGAGCTACCCATCTTGATCTATGTAGAAAAAGAAAGAACTGTGTGTGTCTTTCTCCCCCAAACTATGATTTGATAACTAACGCTGTTACTGTTGACATAAACAGAACTGTTTTACAAACTGATATCCCTCGCAGCTCTGTTTTGGAGATATTGATAACACATCTATAAACGATAAATTTTCCTCTTTTGGAGCTTGGGGGAAATAAGGAGTGGTTTCCATATTCCAGAACAGGTTGGAGCTAAGAACTGAAGCAGAGGCATCAACCACACATAGCTGGATATTGTGCTAACATAGTGTTGTAGCAAGCTGTGACAGACAGTCATCATCATCATCATCATCATCATCATCATCATCATCATCATCATCATCATCATCATCATCATACCTTTATTGGCATTATAAGAGGGAGAGCACTGAGCAAATACATAAAAGAACCAAACATAAAATGAATCACGAATGACGGACAGTCAAGGGTTAATGCCTAACAGAGTCTGAGAACCTTTGAGTGACAGGCTGTTTGAATGGAATTCTGTTGAGAGGGGCAGTTAAGGAATGACAGTTGGGAACTGACAGTTGAAGAATAAACAGTTAAGCAGTGACTGTGGACTGGGAAGGAGGCTAAGAGAGTGAATGGATCAAGGAGGATCCTCATGCAAGCCAAAAAAAGGGAAATAGCTTCTAGAAAAGAAGAGTAAACCCTGCTCTGGGTATAAAGAAGGATTTGAGGAACTTTGTTGTATGTGGCACAGCTGTAGAGAAACCAATTTGGATGGGACAGCTATAGACAAACAAATGGGAAGAAAATAGATAAAGGCACTGCTCAGTAAGAAAGAACAGCAAAGGGAAAATCTTGCATGATGAGTGAGGGAAAAGGGTGAAATCACCATACAAGCAGTCACAACTGGATAGAAAAAAAAAGGAAAACCCGGTTACAAAAGATGGCAGGTGTTCAACAATAGCCACAAACACACAGAAGCTGCACACACACACACCATTAAAAATCTGTAAAAGCTCTTGGAGGCTAAGGATCCTTCACCTTTTCTTTACATAGACAGCAACAAATGAGCCTCTGGAAGTTGGCTTACCAGGCCATGTCAAAAGCCAAGGCGTGCAAAATTATAACATTATGACGTTCTGTTACAATTATTTTTTAAAGTACATTGAAACATTTTCAGGTATGGAATGATGCAAGAAAGGTGGGGGAGTCCTCCAACAAAAGAGGAGCTTAAGGTCGAATCTGCATTTGCATTTTTAAATTAGTTTCATGCTGCTGTGACGCCGTCTTTCTCTATGCTTGTTTGAATGTTGTTTGGAGAAGATTCTTTTAAAGCAGTGCAGAGGTGCAATGACAGTGGAGCCGCCCCAAAGGACAATAAACATATGTGGACATGCAAAAGTATGCTAGCACTCTTGCGGTGTGAAAACAACACCAAATGTAGACAGCTTTTTTGAAGATGGAGTCAAAAGGCTGGGACACTGGTGGGAAAGACAAATGCAGATTCAGCCAATGGCTGCTTATCTGCTAAATAAACAACAACAACAAATAAATCAAGAGAAGTGGAATGAGAATAGTAGAAAAATATATATTTGAAGGCAACGAATTCAACAGGTTAGGGGTTCTGTAAAGAAAGTTAAGGGATGTCAGAATCAATGTTGACTCTGAGTGGTAGAAGAAACAGTGAGGGCGGAAGAAAAATCAGAGTATGGAAAAGATGGTTAAATAATCTTTGACTACCTTCAGTGGACTCTACTCTCTATGTACCCTGACCTGAACAGACCAGGCTAGCCTGAAATCATCAGATCTCGGAAGCTAAGCAGGTTTGGCCCTGGTTAGCACTTGGTTGGGATATCTCCAAGGAATACCAGGGTTGTGATGTGGAGGGAGGCAGTGGCAAACCACTTCTGTCCATCTGTTGCCTTGGAAACCCTACGGGGTCGCCATAAGTCAGCTGTGTCCTGATGGTGCTTTCCACCACCACAATCACCACCACTCCCTAGCTAGGTCCTAGGGTCAGGTCTTAGTCACATGGCACAGTAGGGAAGGTGGATTTGGTTAGTAACTGGAAAGGGAACTGTTGAGTTCTACAATGGAAGAGAGGCAGTATAGCAGTACAATAAATAATTCCCAGTTAACTTCTTCCCCGGATGGTGCAAATAATAGCTCTAGAAATCCCAGGCCCTTGAGAAAGATTTCCAGGATAGTTCTCGTGCACACATATAGCACCATCTCAAGAAAAAAGACTCTTAAATTATATCCACAGGAAGACTGGAACAAAATATTTGAGTATAAGACAGGCATGTGATGTCGCAAACAAAAAAAACCAAAATAACCCCACTCACCAAAACAACCCAAAACAGCCAAATTGTGTTCAGCACCTGTGAGGTGGTCACGCTGCTAGTCAAACAACTGGAACTTAGGGGTTGCATTGGATGCATAACGTGAAGAGAACTGAAAGGACAAAAAAAAGGGTTAGAAACATTGTGTGAGGGGAAAAATTGATAATGTTTAGCTTATGCAAAAGGGAACTAGGAGAATAGCCATGAAGAAAGCTACAGTTTGTTGGTCCAGTAGTTGAAGGGGAAAAGGTTCTAATCACCCAATCTACATCTGCTTTGTTGTATTAGCGAATGCTTTCTGATAGCTCCTTTGGTGAAACAAATCGAGCAGTTGGTCATTGGGAAAAGCTGTCCAAACACTGCAGAATCTGGAGCTTTGGAAGCTTTGGAGAGGGATGAAAGCAAAATGCTCATCTTATTTTTCTTCCACAGTGAAGTTAGCATGTGGTAATTTTGTGATTTTACTCATTGTCCGAACATGGGGGGTGGGGGGGAGATATGGGTTATGGCTGCCAGGCAGAGCCTAGCAACCAGCAGGAGGAATCATTGGAAAATCTAAGGTAAAACCGGAAGTTCTTACCATAGAGTTTTCGGTGATTCCTAGAGCTGTGTTTTTCCCTTCTGGGTAGCTCTAGGAATCATCACGAACTCTATGGTAAGAACTTCCTTTAGGTAGATGCGGCCTTATTTTTCTTTTTTTCTTCTCTTACTGTGGCTTCTGGCAGTGGCGGGCAATGGGATCTGGGGACAGGGATGCCCCATACCCATGTGGGCCTTGGTAGCCCTTATAAGGGTCTACTTTTTTTCAGTTCCTGAATTGCTAAGGGTCTATTCCGGGCTGATGCACATTACTACGCAGTCTTCTAATTTTTGTCCTTTCAGAAATAAAATAGATTTTTTTCTTTCTTTCGTGATTCAACAGCATGAAGCGCACAACATTTGAAAGCGTTTTTTAATCGTTGTTATCAGAGGTTACAGGGCTAAGTATTACAATCATAATACTGACCCAAGGCTGCTGATGCTAGAACGATTCCTCTCACAATATGCTAAATCTAATTTCTTCCCGAATGAATCCCAATAATCTAAATCTAATTTCTTTCTGACGCTGATCCCAGTAATTTGTGTTCTCGCCTGCAACACTGAAGTGTAAACAGTGGTGTATTTTGTAAAATTGCATTGGCACAGAACTCGGTATACCAAATCAAAAGGACTTTTGGCCTGCGTAACGGGGCGATTCCATACCCCTCACAAACTGAGTCTGGTGTTCTTCTTGAGGGAAATTTTTGGATGTATGTCCTGTCCTGTCAATAACATTATCTTAAAAAAATCCAAAAATGTTTGATCTTTGTTTCTGGAGAGGTATAGGTATTAGAAGTGTTTTCACCTGGTACAATCAGACGGGTTCATCCATGTCTGGTAGGTAGGGTTCAGACCAATAAAGGTTAGTCAAGAACAGAAGAGAGCCAACTCTTAAAATCTAATTATGAAACCTAAAAAATATACATGTATTTATTAAACACAAATTAAAATAACGAATAAGGGCACATTCATACCTCATATACAAATATAAAAACATACAAAGGCTGATGAAATAGACCTAGCGCGTTTTGGCCTTTAGAGGCCTTCCTCAGAGGTCTAATACAAATAGAACATGTTGGCTGATATGTAAAAGTTTCTTAACTTAAGTTAACTTAAGAAACATTTCATTGGGAACATTTGGCTGTACAAGCTCAGGAGAATATATAAGTTGACCAGGGAGAAGTACTACTGGACATGTGATTGCACTGGAGGTTTTATTTCTCTTCTTTGCCCAGTGGTTAAACTTTGGAACAGTTGTTTTCTGGTCTCTATTGCATATTCTGTATATGTATGATTGTATATATTTTTACATATCAGCCAACATGTTCTGTTTGTATTAGACCTCTGAGGGAGGCGTGTAAAGGCCGAAACGCTTTAGGTCTATTTCATCAGCCTTTGTATGTTTTTATATTTGTATATGAGGTATGAATGGGCCCTTATTCGTTATTTTAATAAATACATGTATATTTTTTAGGTTCATAATTAGATTTTAAGAGTTGGCCCTCTTCTATTCTTGACTAACCTTTCTTGACTAACCTTTATAGGTTCTGAATTCTAGGTTTTAGGTTCAGTCTTCCCCCCCCTTTCTTGTCCTTACTGGTAGGTAGGGTTGCCAGCTCTAGGTTGGGAAATACCTGGAGATTTTGGGGGACGGGGAGCCTGAGGAGGGTGGGCTTTGGGGAGGGGAGGGGCTTCAATGGGGTACATCCAAAGCGGCTATTTTCTCCAGGTGAGCTGATCTCTGTCGCCTGGAGATCAGTTGTAATAGCAGGAGATCTCCAGATGCCACCTGGAGGTTGACAACCCTACTGGTAGGGCTGGATGTTTCCCTCACAAACATGCGAAGAAATAAGTTTAGCCGTAATAGAGGTGGATATGATTTCTATAAATCTCGCTTCCCTGTTCTTCTTTTGGGTCTGTGATATTATTTTGTCTAGGGGCCAAACTAAATAATACCACACCCCCAAATCAGCATTCCCTCTAAGCTGAGTTAGTGTGAGCTAGCTCACAGTTTTTCAGTTCCCGGCTCGCACATGTTTGTCTTCGCTCAGGAAGGAGGGCTCCAGAGCAAACTAATTGATGCAGCAGCCAAATCGCTCGCTCACCACTTTAATGCTCACAAAGTGGCTCACAAAGTAGAATTTTTTTGCTCACAACACTCCACAGCTTAGAGGGAGCATTGCCCCAAATCCATCATGGTGATGTGGTGCCATTTTAAAGCCTTTTTAAAAAACTTTTTAACTTTTAAAATCTCCATGGTGATTTTAAAAGTAATCTTTTATGCCCCTGTGTCACAATCCATTAACTGCAGGGAGCCGGCATTTCCATGTACCCGATCTTCGTGGCGGTTGGGTGCGCGGGGAATCGCAGGCTCCCTGCAGTTAAAGGGGCCCGAAAGCCAGCGCGCTGGAAGAGTGGGCGGGGGACCTCCCCAACATGACATCATCATGTTGGGGATGCCCCTCCCCTCCGGGAACGCCCCTCAAAGTCCCCCACTGGGGGTGAAGATGGCACTTGGCAACCCTACTTCCCCCCCCCACAGTTTTTAAGAGCCAAAACAGTGGCCATTTTGGCTCTTGAAAACAGCACAGCAGGGGATGGACAAGAGCCCCTCATCCTCTGCGCCACGGGCTGCACCGTGATCAGGCCCCCACAGAGATTTTATTATTTATTTATTTTTTTAAAAAAGGCTCTAAAATGGGCTCTGCGTTCCCAGGGCGGATTTGGGGACAGGGTGTGGTCTAGTTCGGACCTAAGCTGTAAATATATTGAAGGATGAGTTTGCTTGAGCAGTCCTACCTAGCGGAAGGCAGCCTTCGTTGTAGGCCCGCCCTGTGGAATACACCCATTCTTCATGTCTTCACATCTTTTGAGTTTAAATAGAACACCCTCCTGACACAGAGTGTGTTGGGTGGAGAGAAGAGGCATGTTATAATTCCAGGCAATGGTATGCTGTTGTTTTGAAGGGTATAGATACAATATCATGTAGCCTCTGGCGTTTTTTTTTTAGTGGTGGAATCTGCTCTGTTGTTCACCCCCCCCCATTTTGATTTGCTTTGAACTTTTTCTGTTTGAAGAGCTGACTGCTGAAGCCCTGTATCTCATACAATAAAGCCTCCATTGTTCCCGATTTCCATTTGGTGGTATGTTTATGGCATTTCACGGAGCAGAAGGGTTGATCAAAGGCATTTTGTGTCATGGCCGGAATCATTAGCAAGCTCTCTGTTTTGTGTCAGAGCGTTACGATGGTGCGGTGTTGTTTCTGAACTTTCGTCTGGACAAAGAACGCATAGGCACGAATCGTATCGGTAGATCAAATAAGTATAGGTAGGGTTACCAGGACTCCCAGTAATTTACCTGGGCAATGGCAGGAAGACTGAAGGGAGAGGGGGACTAGCATCCTGGCAGCACCCCAATGTGCCGGAATTACTTCCAGGTTAAACAGGAAGTGACAGGGGACACTCTAGCTTTCTGTAAAAGCTCTATGGTAAAACCATAGGGTTTTGGGGGTTTTTTTGCTGAAAGCTAGAGTGTCCCTGGTGACGTGCCGATGTCACTTCTGGGAGCACAGAAAGTGTTGTCAATGCATCACTGGCGATGTCATTAAATCACCATTGTGGGTTCCTTCCCATCTGGTTAGGCTCTTGGTATTCCTTAAGTATAGGGTGTATAGAGTGTGGGAGCATGCTAATCCTTCAGATTTCCTTTCCTTTCTGGCCCGTGAAAAGAGCTTGGTTCTACGACAGAGCCCCCTGATGGTGAATGGAACACAATCCTCCTAGGGTTGCCAACCTCCAGGTGGGGCCTGGAGATCTCCTGCCGTGACAATTGGTCTCCAGGCAGGATAGATTAGTTCCCCGGGGAGAAAATGACTGGTTTGGAGGGTGGACTCTATGGCATTTCACCCCACCTCAAAACCCTGCCTCCCATGGCTCCACCCCCAAAATCTCCAGGTTTTTCCCTACCCAGAGCTGGCAACCCTAATTCCTCCTTTTCTTGCTCCACCACACACAAAATATAGAGTGATAATTGTCCACCTGTAGGCCTGCCCATGAATCCCCCAGCTCAGCTCCTCTTGTATAGTTTTTGTGGTGATGAATCAAATCTATGTTTTTGATTGGCGGCATTTAGTCATGCTGGCCACATGACCATGGAAGCATCTTCAGACAGCGCTGGCTCTTCGGCTTGGAAACGGAGATGAACACTGACCCCCTAGAGTCGGATTCAACTGGCTTTCGAGCAAGGGAAACCTTTACCTTTATCATAGTCAATACATTTGCTTTGTTTAAGGACGGGTTATTTAAGAATGTGCCATTTAGCAAAACTTAAATACAACTAGGAAAGCAGGGGAAAGATCTATTACAGGCTGCAAAACCACATATCTCATGCCATGGGACTACTCTTACTGCCTTGAAGAGTGCCTCAGTCTTTTAGGGGTGGGCCCGAACTGGCTGACGAACTAAAGTTCGTCACGAATTTGCTTGTTCGTGGTTTGCGTAGCGATGTTCGCGAACTAAAGAACAGCCATAAAGTCCACCCTCCAAAGCACCCATTTTCTCCAGGGGAACTGATCTCTGTAGTCTGGAGATAGATGAGTTGTAATTCTGGGAGATCTCCAGGCCCCACCTGGAGGTTGGCAACCCTGCTTAAGCAAGCTGGAAAGCTTCAGGTGGCAGAGTGTGGGAGAACTGGAGAAGCAAGTGTCACTGGCCAGGATCTTTATTTATTTCCAGTGTTTTCACCTGCCCTTTTGTAAACTCTGAACGGTTAACCCCTTAGAATTATAATCATTCACAGGATAGTCCCCGTTCCGTTAAAACTTACCCGGTCAGAAACTTGAAGCAATTGTCACTTTTATAGCAATCAAAGAGGGGGAAAATACTACTGCTGTACATTACAACACTGTACAACACTGTTTTAAAAGAAGGGTTGCCAACTCTTTGTTGGGAAATTAGGGTTTCCAAGTAAAAATATCCTACCGGTGGGGGAGCCTTGTCGGGCACGTCGATCACGTTGAAGGCGTGGCCCCGATCATCGGAGGGAAAACCATAGAGTCTTCCCTCCGACGATCGGGGCCACGCCCCCAACGTGATTGACGTGGTTGTGTCACCTCTGGTGACGCAGCCACGCTACGCTTTGGGGCGGAGTTCCCCCCGGGGCCCGATTCCGCAGCGGTGGAAATCGGGCCTCCAAAGCGGGGGTTTACCCGCCCCCCACCCACACTTGACAGCCCTATGGGAAATTCCTGGAGATTTGGCGCCTGGGGTTAGTGGGAAGGAGGGACCTAAGCATGGTATAATGCTACACAGTCCACCCTCCCAAGCAGCTGTTTTCTCCAAGGGAAACGATCTCTGTAGTCTGGAGATCGGTTGTAATTCTTGGAGATCTCCAGGCCCCACCTGGAAGTTGGCAATCCCATTTAAAAGGCCTTCTTGAAATGCCAAGTTTCACACCTTTTTGAAGGCCGGATGTGCTGGGATCGGATGGATCTCCTTGGAGGTAGGGTTGCCAAGTGAATTTTACTCACCGGCGGGGGAGCCTCGCCGCGCTCCGGGAGCTGTCCCTTGTCGTGTGCGCACGCGCGCCGCCAGCACATCACCAGAAGTGACGCGCGACATCGATCACATTGAGGGCGTGGCCCCGATCGTCGGAGGGAAAACCAACGTGATTGATGTGGTTGCGTCACCTCTGGTGACGCAGCCACGCTGCGCTTTGGGGGGCGGAGTCCCCCGGGGCCCGATTCCGTGGCGGCGGAAATCGGGCCTCCAAAGCGGGGGTTTACTCGCCCCTTGCCCCCACTTGGCAGCCCTACTTGGAGGTGACATTCCATAACTGGGGAGCATTTGCAGACACTGTCAACACCGAAAATACCCCCCAGTGTGAGACAAAACAGCTAACTAAGACTGTTGAAGAAAGAGGATGGTAGGCGCAGGTCTGAACCAGTGGAGGTGGTCCCTCAGGTGTACAGGCCTCAGGCTGTGAAGGGCTTTGAGAGTTAAATCATATTGTGACCTTAATTCAGAAACAGATTATTTGCCAGTGAAGTTGTTTCCAAACTATGGTTGCCAGCCTCCACGTGGGGACTGGAGATCTCCCGAATTAGGACTGATCTCCAGATGACCGAGATCAGTTCCCCGGGAGAAAAATGGCTGCTTTGGAGGGTGGTCTCTGCAACATTATACCCTCCCCTCCCCAAACCCTGCCTTCTCGAGACTCCGCCCCAAAATCTCCAGGAATGTCCCAACTACCGTGTTTCCCCGAAAATAAGACACTGTCTTATATTTATTTTTTCTCAAGAAGACACACTAGGGCTTATACCACAAATGCATAGAAATCCTGCTAGGGCTTATTTTTGGGGTAGGTCTTATTTTCGGGGAAACAGGGTAGTAGTCGGCACTGCAGCCTTATTCAGAACTGGAATTGTATGCCCGTTCTGCTTATTCCATTTAGTGGATGAGCATTTGCTGATGGGTTGAAGATAGGGACCTGCACTTTCCCACAGGATGGTGGCGCTAATGTGCTCTGAGTTGCCAATACAACCAAGTGGTGTTTCTTTCACGGGGGTCACGTATAGTGTGATCGGCAGTTGCTCCTTCCTCATGAGCTAGGCCGCAGAGTCAGATCCCTTAAGAGGATGCTGTAGAAATGCCCGTTCTCAAACCTACTGCTCTAGATCAGGTTTTTCAATCATTTCCCCCTCAGGAAACTGTTTTCAATGTGGACACATTTTCCGAGGTGTTCCTCATCGGGTCTCACCTTGGTAAACTTCTCAGGAAAACCCAGCGTTTCTCAGTGAACCATCTGTAAATTGTAAACCTAAATATGTGAAACGATGTCTTCGTAGCCTCCTTTAACTAATATTATATATTATTATATATATATATATACATACACACACACACATATATATATATACACACACACATATATATACACACACATATATATATACACACACACATACATATACACACACATATATATACATACATATACACATACATATACATACACACACATACATACACACACACACACATATATACATATACACACATATATATACATATATACACATATATATATACATTTACACACATACACACACATATATACATATACACACACACACACACACACACACATATATATTCCATATGTTTCTTTTCCTGAGTGCAAAAATGAACAGTCTTGTCTAAAAAATAAACCGATTCGAAGAACGGAAAACGTGTTAATAAAGGAACAATAGGGCAACACAGATACCGTTCACGCACAGTGACCTTATTGTCACTCAAATGGCATGTATGGATACAGGGTGTTTCTGCCTCTATTCACAATCTACTTGACCTCTGCTTCTTTTTTTGTTTATTTATAGCGCAAGGAGTGAAAGGGATCCTTCTCTTCTCCTCGGAGCCATCTGTTTTCCTCTGTTTGTTTGACTAGTAACTTGACCTGACGATAATGTGTGGTTTCTGAATGACAAAACAGAGCAATCCATTGTGTAACACTCTTTATCCCTGGATTTCAGTTAACAGGCTGGTGTGCAGAGGGAGCCGTCCGGCAGTCTCTCGAAAGTGAGAGGATAATATTTTCTAGGCTTGAGCTTTCTTAAATTAAGTCTGTTTCGTTAAGCGACAGTTCGCTAACAAGTGTTTCTCTGGATTTCTTCACTGATTGGGAGATGGGATCAAGGGCCAATTTGGGTCTGTTTATTTAAAAAAAACAGATTGAATTAGATTTGTGCCTTTTAGTAGAAGTAACAACTAGCAATCCCATACTGCTTTGGGATTCTGACTGTTGGATGGGCTATTTTTGGGCAGGAACGCACAGGAACGGAGTTCCGGCTGGCTCCCAACTTGGCCACACCCAGCAGGAACTCATTAGCATAACAGGCCACACCCAACAGCAGGAACTCATTAGGATTGGCTACATTGGGGTGTGGCCTAACATGCAAAGGAGTCCCTGCTACAGAAAAAGGCCCTGGGTTTTGACAACAAACAAGGTAAACAGAATAAGAAGCAAAAGGTGGGTGTGGCTGGATAACCACACTTCTGATAACATGGGGGTGCGGTCTGATGTGCTAATGAGCTGTGCTGTCAGGGGTGTGGCCCAATATACTAATGAGTTCCTGTCGTTGGGTGTGGCCTATTATGCTAATGAGTTCCTGCTGGGCTTTTTCTACAAAAAGAGCCCTGGATGATACTATGCATAATTTTCACAGAGCTTTTAATGTGTGAATGTGTGCCTTCCCCCCCTAACAGCCTGACATAAACTCAGTCAGAGTGAAGTCCTTTTAAGCTCAGCTGGTTTCAGTGAGAGAGATTTAAACATGTCCATGAGTTACAGAGCCAGGGTTGCCATCTCTGGGTTAGGGTAAAGCCGGAGGAGGGCAGAGTTAGCGAAGGGGAGGTACTTCAGCTGGGTAGAATGCCGCAGAGCCCACCTTCCAAAGCGGCCATTTTCTCCAGGTGAACGGATCCCTGTCTCCTGGAGATTAGTTATAATCCCAGGAGAGCTCCGGCTACCACCTGTACCTACAACCCTATGCAGATTGAAAATATGAACTATCCATCCTCCCCACCCATTTATATGCAGCTGCTCCAGTGCACAGTAGAGTCTTTGGGGCTGTTCACAATATTGATCTGCTTGCTCTAATAAAAAAGCTTTAGTATCGATGGGAAGTCCATAATTCTTTTTTGTGTGTGTGTGTGTGTGAGCTCTGTACTGTCTCACATATGCTTCTGTAGACCGTGAGTTGGACCCCTCTGCAAACCTTTGGAAGATGAAATACTGGATCCTTCCCTCTCACCCTTGTCCAATCGTGTCCTCAGCATGGAAGCAGAAGGCAGAGCCAGTGCCTTTCCAGTTCCTTCCTTTCTGAACACACCGGAAATGGCAGCAGGAGGAAACCTCTTGGAGAACTCTCTGGGTGCATTCAGCCGGGGCGTTTCAGCCGGCATACACCGGTTCCAACCGGTGCAGTTTATGCAGGCTGAAACGCGATCACACTTACCTCCTGTCTGCGGAGCCCATCGCTGTATGCCTGTTCACACACAGTGGGCGTTGGCGGGGTTTTTTAAAACTCAGTTTGCACATGCGCATAGGCAGCCATCCACAGAATGGTGATCTTCGCGCATGCACAAAACACCCCGTCCAGAAAAGCATGCCCTGAAGAGAGGACTTACCTTTAAAGTTTAAAGAGCAAACTGGCCTCCCTGAAGTCCCGGACTCCTCTAAAACCTTAAACTAAGGACCTTTTCTTTCTTTCTTTTTTTAAACAAATGCTGGGGCGAAGCTTTGCCGAAGCACATATCGCTGGCCTAACAAAAAAAGAGCAGTTTCAGTCAGAGCTCTCTCAGCCTCACCTACCTCACAGGGTGTCTGTTGTGGGGAGGGGAAGGGAGAGGAGTTTGTAAGCCACTCTGAGACACCGAGTGAAGGGCAGGGTATAAATCCGATCTCCTCCTCCTCCTCTTCTACTGTATTTGATGTATTTTATTTATATTGTAAGCCTCCTTGAGCTCCATAAGGCAGCTAAGAAATGTTTTAATAATGCATTTTCTATTAAATAATATGCATTTAAATAATTAAATAAAATAATATCTATTGTGTGTTCAATAATAGTAATGATCTACCTCTTATGTAGCCCTTGTCTTCGGGACCGCCTCTCCTGCTATACCCCCCAAAGGGCATCTCCTGCCCCCCCCCCAATATCCAGCTGTCCTCAACCAGAACCAGAGTTCCGACCTGGTTGAACTCTCTGCCTAGCGACATCCGTGTCCTGCGGGACTCAGTACAGTTCCACGGGGTCTGTAAGGTAGAGGTGTCCCACCGTGCTCATGGTTGAGGACCGCAACGACTCTCATTTGATCTGGCCCCTTCTTCTCTATCCTTGCTCCCTCCCTCCCTTTGGGGTTACGATAAATTAGGCTTATTTAAGGCACCATCTCGAGTAAAGATGAAGGTAAAGGTTTCCCTTGCTCGAAAGCCAGTCGAATCCGACTCTAGGGTGCGGTGCTCATCTTTGTTTTCGAGCCGAAGAGCCAGCGCTGTCCGAAGATGTTTTCTGTGGTCACGTGGCTGGCACGACTAAAGGCTGAGGTGCACAGAACACTGTTACCTTCTCACCAAAGCGATACCTATTGATCTACTTGCAATTTCTTGCTTTTGAACTGCTAGGGTGGCAGGAGCTGGGGCCAGAGATGGGGAGCTCACATCATCACGTGGCACTCGGGTCCCGAACTGCTGAGCTACTGGCCTTCCGATCTGCAGCTAAATGTCTTAACCACTGAGCCACCACGGCCCCCCATCTGGAGTGGTCATTTGAAAATGTTGTACGCTGCCCTGAGCCCTAAATATGGGGGAGGAGTAAAAGTCGAATCTATAAATAAATAAATAAATAAATAGTGTGTGTGTGAGAGAGAGAAATGATATAGAGCCAGTTTGGTGTAGTGGTTAGGAGCATGGACTCTAATCTGGGAGACCTGGGTTTGATTCCCCACTCCTCCACATGCAGCTGTTGGTGTGACCTTGGGTCAGTCGTAAGTTCTCTCAGAGCAGTTCTCTCAGGGGCAGTTCTCGAGAAAGCTCTCTCAGCCCTTTCGGGTTGCCAGCCTCAAGGTGGGGGCTGGAGATCTCCTGGAATGAGAGTTGATCCTCAGACTATAGAGATTGGTTCCCTATCTATCTATCTATCTATCTATCTATCTATCTATCTATCTATCTGTCATCTATCTGTCTGTCTGTCTACATATACATACACACACACACACAATACTTATAATGGTTAAATAAAACAATATAATATAAAAGTATAAGCTCATAAACACATACAAACACACATAAGTAGGGGGTAGCACCAATAACGGTTAGCGAAGAAGATAAAAATAAAACAAATACAGTTTAAGGATCCCAAATAAGATGCCAAGGGCTAATGTCATCCTGGGGCCAGGCCAGAATCCAACAGGCCAGCTGTCCAAGGCCACAGGAAACAAGCCACAGGCTAAGAGCCAGGGGCCAAGAGACCTTTGCTTCTTGCCCTTTGACCCCTCCCTCCCGGCCACACCCATGACCCATAGCTGAGACAGGAAGCACAAACAAAAGCACAGCTAAGCTGTTGCCACTGGCCATTCCAGCGTTCCTCCCAGCCTGGCCCTCCCGAAGTGCCAAGGCTCTCCCCGCGAGATGCTATAATTGGACTGTCGTGATCTATGCCCCTCTTGCCTTGGTGAGGGTCACGTCAGCAAGGCTTGGTCAGCGTTACTAGAGACTTGCCCCCAAAGCTAGAGAACCATTTGTATATATATATAGATCCAGAATGTGTGTCCTTTTGCTGTAGAAATATAAACATTTACCGCATTCCCGATTGGTAATGCGCGTCTTTCCCCCTCTGAATTATAATCCGATGTGTTCATCACGTTTAGACCCGGAAAGGTTTAGTTGCCGAGTGTGTGACTGAGACATACCTGCCCCTTACATCATCCCATGAGTCACTGATCTAGTCCTGGTTCCTCACGCTGAGCGGGTGAGACCAAAGCAGTGGTTCGTACAGAGACTCAACTGGCAGCCTCTTTAGAGGACGTGATTATGCTGAACTTGGTATTGTGAGTGACTTGCATCTGACGAAGGCAGCTTTGACTCTTGTAAGCCCATACCCTGGGAGTCTTGTTGGTCTTTAAGGTGTACTGGATTCAAATCGCGCTCACTCCATTCACGGAAGCCTGGGATCAAACCAATACCAGTTACACACCGGCTTACAGTTTTCAGGAGCACATTATATACAGCTGTGTTGGGCACAGACTGAGGAACGTGTAGAAGTTTCAAAAAAAATCAATAATAGAAGACTGATGCTACATTGGCCGGTTGCCGGTTATGACTCTGATTTTCAGGGGTCATTTCGTAGGAAAATGAGGTGCAGGAGCTCATTAGCATAACTTATTTGCATATGCCACACCCCCTGACATCACCGGAAGTGTGTCAGAAGGCAACACCCACCGCTCAAGCTCCACTGGACTGTTCTGGATTGCTAGCTATTGGGGGGGGGAACGTGCAGATCTGTCCTTGCAGAGGAGGGAGAGCTTGTACCTGAGTAAACCTTGGTCTTAAAGGTGCCACTGGACTCTTTTGAATTGCTAGCTATGGGCGGGGGATGCATAGGTCTGCCCTCACAGAGGAGGGAGAGCTTGTACCTGAAGGTGGGGCGAGGGGCGGGCTCTGCAACTTACCTGGCTGCTTCTTGCTCTTTGTGGCCTGACTGAGGGATGCTGGGAGCAGGGGGCGGGGCTTGTTGCATGTGCCCGCCCCCCTGGGCTTCTTACTGCTGGAGCCCCGCTCCTGTGCGCTCCCACAGGAAATGACCCCTGCTGACTCTATTCCATTTCTCTTTCTCAGGCAAAACCGTCCTGGCGGACACGGCTCTCCCTCCTCTCCGAGGTCTCTACATCCTGGGGGCCCTCGAATTCCCTTCAAACTCCAGCAACGTTCTCAGCGCCGCCTGCATTCTCATTGCCGGTGGCGCTCTGAGAGTCGGTAAGTGGAGGGTAGGGGCAAGAGGAAACGGATCTGATGGCTGGAAAGCATCTTTCTACGTGCTTTAAAAAAAATGCAGAATGCATTTCAGAAAATGACAGAAAATGACACACCCTGATTAGCTTGCACCGCAGTGGAACCAATCACTCAAACTCTCTCTTTTTTTTAGGGTTTTTTATTTTTCGTGTGTGTGTGCGCGTGTGTGAGTGTGTGTGTTTGCACCTGGAAGTCATGGCGACCTATGGTGACTGCCCCCTACTGGGGGCCTGGAGGATATTCGGAGAGGTGGCTGAGTAAAGCCTGCCCCCGCCTCCCAACTGCTGGCATTCCTTGGGGGTCTCCCATCCAAGTACTTGCCAGGGTCGGCTCTAATTAGCTTCCGAGATCTGACGAGACCGGGCTGGCCTGGGTTATTTTCATTGATTGATTAATTTATATTTACATTTATATCCCGCCCTCCCCGCATTCGCCATTATCCAGGTCAGGGCTGAACCGATGCCTCTCTTGAGTGCCAATCTAGTGGTTGAAATCCTTACGGTCACCTTACTGCAAAAAGGAGACTGAAGAGCTGCGGAAAGTGCAAAAAAGGGCCACCGGGGTGATCACAGCTTTGGTGCATTTGCCCTGCGAGGCAAGGCTAAAGCATCGGGGGGGGGGGCTTTGAATTTCGGGGACTGGGACATTGTTATGGATCGAGCCTGAACTAGTACCTGGAACTGGTCGAGCTTGTCCCCCCAGAACAACAACTGACCAGGATCCTGGAGTTGACCAGTTGAGAAGTAGTGTAATGTAAATAGCCTATCCTTGGGAGGGGTGTGTGTTTGTGCGTAGTGTTTGCATGCTTCAAAACAAGGCAGCAGCCTCGGAGTTTCGTCAGTAGTATGCCTGAAATCGCTTAATAAAGGGGAGCTGTTTCACTGAAAGGCGTCCAGAACCCACAATTTAACAGACATGATGTGATGTATTATGCGTGCGATATGCCAGCAAGTCACTGTGACTCGTGGCAACCCTGTAAATTAATGAAGTCCAAAATGTCCCCAGGGGTCATTTCGTAGAAAAAGAGCTGTGGGAGCTCATTAGCATACCTAATAAGCTCTTAGCATAATAGCTCATTAGCATATGCCACGCCCCCTGACATCACCAGAAGCAGGGCTCTTTTTGTAGCAGAAGCTCCTTTGCATATTAGGCGACACACCCCTAATGTAGCCAATCCTCCAAGAGTTTACAGTAGCCCCTGTAAGAAGAGCTCTGTAAGCTCTTGGAGGATTGGATACATTTAAAGGTGTGTCGCCTAATATGCAAAGGAGTTCCTGCTACAAAAAGAGCCCTGATTATTCCGGAAGTGATGTCAGAAGGAGAAGCAAAGGGGGGGCATCTTCAAAAGCCTTCCCCTTCCCGTCCCCAGCTGGCCTGCCAAGGCAGGCTGGAGGGGGGAAGCGAAGAGAGAAGGGGTTTAAAGTTTAAACCCCTTCTCTCTAGAGTCACAATCTCTCCATTCTATTCTATGGGGCCATAGAATACAGTGGAGAGATTGCACCACTGCTGCGGCATGACTCTAAAGAGAAGGAGTTTGGGGGTGGGGAGCTGGGGAGCTGGGGGCGAGGCTTGCCGCCACCACCATTTGTCTCCACTCCTTGGCTCCGGGAGTGGCGCTCCGGCGCGCTCCGGGCCCAAACGGCCCCTGCCTATGATTAAGAGCCTGGCTCAGGTCTTGCAAACTGAGGGCCATGCCGTCCTCGATTGAGAGTAAAATCCTAAGAACACTTTCCTGGGAGTAAGCCCCATTGAAAAGAAATGTAGTAGGGTCCTGAGTAGACCTTCCACTACCAACTGGCTGGGTGTTGCACTGTCTGGGGTGAGGCGGGAACCCCATGGCACTCTGACAGGTAAATTCTATGAGTAGATCCCTTGACAGCATTAGCTGACTGCTAGACGCTGGAAGGGGGGGCGGAGAAGCCTCTTAGGTTTAGTCTGTGTGGTCCTTCCCGCATTTGCCTGCCACTCCGGATTTTCCCAGTGGCTGATTCTGCATTGGCTTCTCCCTCTGTTGTTTTAGGAAACCCACGTTGGAACAGAAATTCCCCTCTGCATTGCGTGCTGCTTTCACTTCCTTTGATCACCACATTTTAAAGATAGCCTCCACACCGCATGCTGCTTTCGCTTCCTTTGACCATCGGATTTTATGGTACCTTCTGCTATGGCCGTTTGGTGGCCATTCAAGGTTGGCTTTGCAGTCAGTAGGCGTTGGCCCCGGGGTATTTGAATGCGGTTTTGAGCTGAACTTTTCCCTCCCGGTTGAGAAAATGCGGAGCGAACGCTGGATGCAGAATCGCCCAGTGTTCGAGTTGAGGCAGTTTAAGTCCAGGGCAAAACAGATCCCGAGGCAACAGCAGGCTGAAACTGGGCTGACCACTGAAGGAAGATAATAAGTAAGGGAGAATGGGGGGAAAACCCGGAATAAAAAGAAGGTTGAACTCGATTTTAATTCAGAATTGCATGGAAGACACCGCGGTGGACATGGATCAAAAGAAGAGTGCAGAAAGAGCCTGAGAGTCTCCAACTCTGGGTTGGGGAATACCTGGGGATTTGGGGGGGTGGAACCCGAGGAAGGTGGGGTACCTAGGGCAGGGGTGTCGAACTCATTTGTTCTGAGGGCTGGATCTGGCATAGATGAGACCTTGTTGGGCCGGGCCATGTGTGTCTTAAAATGTAATGCCAGGTAGCGGAGATGTAAACTTTATAAAGGACACAAAGGGTGTTTTTTAACTTAAATAAAAACATACTTAAAACATTAGCAGCCTTGCAATATTTTGTTTATTTAAACAGTGACTGATAACTGACACCTCTTGCTCTGAATTACTGCATCAAAATATCTGTGCTGTTGCAGTCTTGAGTTTGCTGTTCAAGTGTGTATCTGTAAGCTGAAAACCTACGATGACGCAGCAGCAGAACTGGAAGAAGAAGCAGAAGACAGCCCAGTTCCACTGCGGGCCTGATAGAAGCCCTCCGGGGTCCTCATCTGGCCCCCGGGCCGCATGTTTGACACCCTGGCCTAGAGCATTATGGACTTAGTGTCTGGAAGTGATGCTGCTGTGTCTGCAACATCTTCCCCTCTGTTTTCTCTGGCTGCAAGACTGGGAGAGATGGCAGGGTGGAGGCAGAGGGGCAACGTAGGGGAGACGGGAGCTCCAAGGAACAGCATGAGGAGTGAATTGGGGGTGTGCTGGGGAAGGGGCACTGGGTGAGAATTCCCCCTCCCTGCCAGCAACAGAAAATCACTGCTGGATCCAACTCAGTGGGCCATTCTGCATCGAGCATTTGCTCCATTGTTTTACCAGACCCACAGTGAAACAGAAAAAGATGCAGCTCAAAACCACATTCAAATACCCCGGGTCTAACACCATAAAACGGTCATAAATTGATGCAGACGGTGCCATAAAACTGAGAGATCAACGGAAGTGAAAGTGGCATGCAGTCTGGAAATCTGACAATCAATCAAAATGAAAGTGGCATGCGGATGTAGAGGGGAATTTCTGTTCCAGCGTGGGTTCGGTAAAACAGCGGAGCAAATGCTAGATGCAAATTGGGCCCATGTCGGCAGTATTGGGGCAGCAAATATGGAAGCAATGTTGAATCATAGCCCTTTTCTGTAATGCTATCAGCATTCTGATTTTGATTAAAATAACACGGCAATGTATCTGGCGTTTTTTTTCTGGCTAGCCATAATATTGAAATGTAATGATGAAAGAGAATGCAGAAACTGAAATAGTGAAAATGTAGACATGCACAAATGCGCCACATGTAAAAAAACCACAAAAAACCCCAATGTACTGCCACAGGAAAAAGAATACCGGTCGCACTGGATGAGCTGCGAGAAGTTTGTGAGCCTGCGCACCGTATTAATAACGAAGCCAGGCTCTGTTTGTTTTATTCGAGTCTTTAAATATATGAAGAACGCTGCTGCCTTCAAGAGGAGAATGCAATGTGTTCTCTCTAAATGGTTTTGTGCCCCGATCATCGTCGGTCTTGCCGCTTATTAATATTCGCAGTAAAGGCTATGATGATGACATGAGTGGATTGAAGACTGTGCTTCAAAACCCAACCCACCCTCCCACCCCGTTGTTTTAGTGATGTAGGGGGTCCTTCCCACTTAAAAACTGCCTCACTGGTGGCTCAGCGTGACCTTTCTCAAGATTGGTTTTTTGATGAACTTTGTCAGGAGAATTCTTAGCCCTTTTGTTCCCGTGAAATTCACCCTGAGATTTTTTTGCGGCTGTTGCTCTCCAGGGACCCAGTTTGTTAATACAGGTTTGCCCCCCCCCCCAAAAAAGGAAAAGGTTCAGTTTTCATTCTGCCCTGGAAATGAAATAAAAGGGCTTAATTCCGAAGGGCTGTCAAGGAAAGTCGGTCCATCGTCGAGTGTCCCAAACAGTGGGTGATGAGCCAGTCATCACGAGCCGGTGGCCAAGATCTGTGGGTGCCGCTGGGACATTATTATGCTGGGGATTATTAGGAAGGGTATTGAAAACTGATCAGCCAATATCATAATGCACCTATATAAATCAATGGTGTGACCTCATTTGGAATACTGTGTGCAATTCTGGTCACCACACCTTAAAAAGGATATTATAGCTTTGGAAAAAGTGCAGAAAGGGGCAACTCGAATGAGAAAAGGGTTAGAACACTTTCCCTATGAGAAAAGGTTAAGGCGCTTAGGGCTCTTTAGCTTGGAGAAACGATGACTGAGGGGAGACATGACTGAGGTTTATAAGATTATGCATGGGAAAGAGCAGGTAGAGAAAGAGGTACTTTTCTCCCTTTCTCACAATACAAGAACTCGTGGGCACTCCATGAAATTGCTGAGCCGTCGGGTTAGAACAGATAAAAGGAAGTACTTCTTCACCCAAAGAGTGATTAACACTTGGAATTCACTGCCACAGGAAGTGGTGGCAGCTACAAGCATGGACGGCTTCAAAAGGGAATTAGATAAGCATATGGAGCAGAGGTCCATCAGTGGCTATTAGCCTATTTCTGGCCACTGTGTGATACAGAGTGTTGGACTGGATGGGCCTTTGGCCTGATCCAACATTGGCATCTCTTATGTTCTTATGTTCTTATTGGACCAGAACCAACGGGTTAAAATTAAATCAAAAGAGTTTTCGGCTGAACATTAGGAAGAACTTCCTGACGATTGGAGCGGTTCCTCAGTGGAACAGGCCTCCTCGGGACTTGGCGGGCTCGCCTTCTTTGGAGGTTTTCAAGCAGAGGCCCGATAGCCATCTGACAGACATGCTGATCCTGTGATCCTGAGAAGGGAGGGCAGGAAGGGTTGCCTCAGCGCTGAGTTCTCGTGGCCCTTTCTTACACGCCCAGGGAAATGCCCATCACCCCTTCAGGGTGAGGAAGCAGTTTTGTCCAGGCCAATTTGGTCAGGGATCCTGGAGGTTTTTTTGTCATCTTCTGGACATGGAGCAAGGGGTCACTGGGCGGAAGGTATTTGTGAATTCCCTGCATTGGGCAGGGGATTGGACGAGATCATAGGCGTAATGTTCGTGGGGGCGGTGGGGCGTTAGCCCCCGCTGAAATTTTCAGGAAGGTGCTCAGCCTCCCCCGGGAGCCACCCTTGCTCCTAGCACAGCAATGCCTCTGGCCCAGCCCCAGCCCCCCCCGGGAAATTGGAAAGTCTACACCCTTGTACGAGATGACCCTGGAGGTCCCTTCCAACTCTGTGATTCTATGACATTTGTTTGGTATAGCTCCCAGCTTCTTCCCAAACTGCCATACCACAAGATGGGTAGCCGTGTTAGTCTGTCCGTACCCGCAGGAAAAGAGCAAGAGTCCAGTGGCACCTTAAAGACTAACAAAATATCTGGCAGCGTAGGCGCCTCGCAGTGATTCACGGACTCTCCTCCCCTGCCGCAAATTTTGTTAGTCTTTAAGGTGCTCCTGGACTCGTGCTCTTTTCTTCTGTCACGCTACGGATCTTTTCAATCTTAAAAATGCTGATGGGGGTTGAGAATGACCTCATCAGATCAGGCCCATAGCTACAGTGGGGCATTTCGGGGGGCCGCCCCCTGACTTCCCACCAAGCCTCCCCCCCCGGCTTCCATCTAGCCCAGGCCCACTGCCGCCACCATCACCCCTTCCCCAAGCGACCACTCTGCTTCTTTCAGGCATTTATGCAGGAGAAACTTAGCAGCCTCCTTGGCTCCAAGTGGTTGGGAGCCAGTTTGGTGTAGTGGTTAAGTGCGCGGACTCTAATCTGGGAGAACCGGGTTTGATTCCCCACTTCACCACATGCAGCTTCTGGTGTGACCTTGGGTCAGTCACAAGTTCTCTCGGAGCTGTCCTTGAAAAGAGCAGTTTCTGTCAAGAGCTCTCTCAGCCCCACCCACCTCACAGGGTGTCTGTTGTGGGGAGGGGAAGGGAAAGGAGTTTGTAAGCCGCTCTGAGACTCAGAGTGAAGGGTGGGATATAAATCCAGCCTCCTCCTCCTCCTCCTCCTCCTCCTCCTCCTCCTCTTCTTCTTCTTCTTCTTCTTCTTCTTCTTCTTCTTCTTCTTCTTCTTCTTCTTCTTCTTCTTCTTCTTCTTCTTCTTCTTCTTCTTCTTCTCTGGTGCTCCAATTGGTGAACGTGAGTTTTTAAAAATCTATTTTTATGTTTGTGGGGTTAGTGCCTGACTTATTTAAAGGCTCCCCGAATTAAAAACAAACAAACCCTGGCTACGGTCTTGCATCAGATCCAGACGCCTGCGTCCATTTTTGTCTTCCCAAAACACCAGCTGCTAGATCCCCGACCTGGGTAGCCCAGGGTAGCCCACTCTCGTCAGATCCCGGAAGCTAAGCAGGGTCGGCCCTTGTTAGTAGTCAGGAGATGGGAGACCACCAGGGAAGCCCGGGGCCACTACGCAGAGGCTGGCGAAGACAGGTCACCTCCGAACGTCTCTTGCCTTGGAAACCCTGCTGGGTCACCGTAGGCCAGCGGTGACTTGACCACACTTTCCACCACCGCAGTGAGCGCGAGGGGGGAGGAGAGGGGGTGTCACATCTCCCTAAGCATAAGCTTGGCCAGACAAGCTTGGGACCTGCACATTGTCTCTGTTTCGAGACGCCAGGGCATTGCCTGGGCTTGCCGGCTGGACCACAGAGCCTTAAGAACAAACCCACCAAACATCTTTGGGGGCATTTGCTTGGCTCAGTTGCGGCCACAACCAGTGGCTCAGATCCCGCAGAAAGCACTGGCGGCTGAAAGTCTTCCCAGGTCTCCTCTCACCTAGGCTTGCCAACCTCCAGGTGGGACCTGGCGATCTCCTGGATTTACAACCAGGGTTGCCAGCCCCCAGGTGGGGCCTGGAGATCTCCCGCTTTTACAACTGATCTCCAGCTGATAGAGGTGAGCTGCCCTGGAGAAAATGGCTGCTTTGAAGGATGGACTCTATGGCACTGTACCCGGCTGAGGCCCCTCCCCTCCCCAAGCCCCGCCCTCTCCTGGCTCCACCCCCAAAGTCTCCAGGTATTTTCCAATCCATACCTGGCAACCCTATTTACAACTGATCTCCAGGCGAGAGAGATCAATTCCCCTGGAGAAAATGGCTGCTTCGGAAGGTGGTTTCTATAGCGTTATGTCCCACTGACGTCCCCCCCTTCCCCAAACCTTGCCCTCCACAGGCTCCACCCCCAAGTCTCCAGGTATTTCCCAACCCCAGACCTGGCAACCCTACAGATCGTGCGGCCGTTATCCCACACTAGGGTTGCCAGCCATTGGACCCACAGAAAATTTTGCATATGCAGAATCGAACACGTTAATTTAAAATATCACTCATGGTGTTCGACTCATAATATGTGGAAGTGTTATAAGGCATTACAAACCAGCTTGGACCTCACTTTTTTAAGGAACATGCTGCTGAATAGTTCGTTTTGTGTGTTTGTGTGTGTGTGTGTGTGTGTGTGTGTGTGTGTGAAGTGCTGTCAAGTCACAGCTGACTTATGGTGACCCTGTGGGGCAGGGGTCCCCAAACTCTTTGACCCCACAGGCACCTTTGAAATTCTGACGAAGCACGTTGGGTATAGCCACATAAGAACATCAGAGAAGCCAACGTTGGATCAGGCCAAAGGCCCATCCAGTCCAAACCTCTGTGTCACACAGTGGCCAAAAAGACCAGGTGCCATCAGGAGGTCCACCAGTGGGGCCACACAATGGCTCCCACAAAATGGCTGCCGCAGAAAGCGGAGCCAGCCACAAAATGGCTTCCCTGGCTTCCCTTCGGTCACACGATGTGTGCTGTGGTGCTGTGGTGGCAGCTACTGCCAAAACAACATTTTTAAAAATACAAACAGCCAATCAGAAACCCCCACCTGGCTCTGCCCACTTTCTAAAAGCACGAGGTGGGCAGCGTGAAGCTTGAGGGGGGCACCACACTGGTGATTCCTGCCATGGGGTTTTCAAGGCAGGAGAAACGCAGAGGTGGTTGGCCATTGCCTGTCTCTGCGTAGCCACCCTGGACTTCCAGGGTAGTGTCCCATCCGAGGACTAAGCAGGACTAGTTTCCGAGATCTGACAAGATCTAAGAAGAAAAAGAAGAGGAAGAAGAGATTGGATTTATACCCCGCCCTTCACTTGGAGTCTCAGAGCGGCTTACAAACTCCTTTCCCTTCCCCTCCCCACAACAGACACCATGTGAGGTAGGTGGGGCTGAGAGAGCTCTGACAGAAACTGCTCTTTTTCAAGAACAGCTCTGAGAGAACTGTGACTGACCCAAGGTCACATCAGCAGGTGCAAGTGGAGGAGTGGGGAATCAAACCCAGTTCTCCCAGATTAGAGTCCACACACTTAACCACTACACCAAACTGGCTCTCAATGGACCTTGAGCTTGTTTGGAGGTTCTAGCAGGGGAGCGCAGCTATCGTATACCCTTGACCGAAGAACGGTTCACTCCTTCTAGGTAGCCTCGGCTATGTTCATTAAACGTCTCCTTGATTTTAGCAGTTTTTCTGTACACCTTTTGGTGGGCGGGGATGATATAAATAGTTTAAATATTAATAACTTTTAAAATCCCCCTCTCTAGATCAGGGCTAGTGTTGCCTAGACTCCTTCAGTGAGATCAGGGTAACAACTTCATGAAACAGTCATTTCAGTGTGTGTGTGGGTCTTTGAGAAATGTTTTATTAAGATACATAATGAGCTTGTTCCCCCTCCCGCCCCTCCCCATCAAATGCATAATTTTTAAAATATTAAGAGATCATGACAGTCTGGCTAATTCTCCACAGATTTATTTCTTCACTTCTACATCTGCCGCGGCTTTGTGGTGTATAATTGATTTAATCTCTAATTTTAGAGGAATGCTGAACTCTCTTACCGGACTCCACTTACATTTCTCTAGGGCAGAAATTGTCCTACTTTTCCCTCCGAGTATCTGTTTAGTGCTGGGCCATTTTCTTCCCAGACTGTAAACTACCCTCGGTGAAATAAATGGATTCACAGTTGGAATACAGCTCGCTGTACAGACACTATCGCAAGATAAGAGCCGTAGCTCCCCCTCCCTTCCCCAGGTTTTGCTTCATTTCCCCTTCTTCTCACATTTTCAGTGTCTTTTCGTTAATCTTGGAAATTCACTTATAATTTGAACGTCTGGTCTGTAAACCAGCTCTGGTTATGGTCAGACTGGGTCCAAGGATCTCTTCCATTGTGTCCAGCATAAGCTTGTAACATTGCCCCCCCCCCCCCGGGACACACATAATGGGACTGGTCCAGAGCATTTTGTCAACTAAAAGTGGTACGTGGCCTCATTGCCTTTCACCCACTTGCATCCTCTTAGCCCTAAATAATACTATTAGAGAGATATTGAATAAAGATGAAGGCCTCATCTACATCTTAGATTTTCTTCCTGTATTTATTTTAAAATGATTTTTCTTTTCCATTGGCAAATTGAAGTGGCAGGATTACTTTGTAGGGTGGGGAGGGAGAGGGAACCTTGAACTTCCACGCCCAGAAGATTTTTTGTCATCTTCTGGGCATGGAGCAGCGGTCACTGCGGGTGTGGAGGGGGAGGTATTTGTGAATTTCCTGCATTGTGCAGGGGGTTGGACTAGATGACCCTGGAGGTCCCTTCCAAATCTCTGATTCTATGATTTCCCTTTCACCTAGGCTTCCCAGGTACCCACTAATATTGGGCAAACTCCCAGCAATTATTGCCCCTGCCCGCCGACATTCAGCTGGTCAGCAGGCTGGCCGAACAGGGGTGGGGTAGGTGGGAGTGATTGTCGGCATGCAATGACATCATTTCCAGTGATCTAGAGGAATCACAGTCAACATAACAAGAAGTAATGCAGACAAGACACTGTGATACGTTGGCTTTTTAAAAATAAGCTAAATAAAGATATACAAGAATTATTCTCAAAGTGAAAAGTGCATCTGATTATTCTGAAAGGCATATTATCAAGTTCTGTTGTTACTAATATGCAATCATTACAAATGATGAAGAAATTAATATGAGACTATTTTCAAAGAGCAAGGAGAGACTGGTACACTATGGGTGTGGTAAATAATGTAGATCATTTGCATGGTCCAATCAAGCAGTCAAAATGTATATTGTAAGTCAGTTCAAAAGTTCTGATGTTCAGGAGAGATCCAGAAATCCAACGAACAAGTTATCTAGATACATCTGCAAATGTGGTCGATTTTGATTTCACATTACCTTTTTAAACCGCATGGTTTCCGTTATTGGCCCATCATGGAGGAAACTGGTACCGGGATGGCTGTTTCACAAAGCATTCCCTTCTGGTAAGGAGCCGTCTGTGAAGCTCTGTGGCCATTTCAAACTGTGCCACTTTCTTTTCCCGCCATTTCCCTCCACGCGCACGATCTCCCTGAGAGGATTTTTTTTTGAACATTTTATTGGAAGCACTATGACGCTGATTTGACATCCTGTTTCAGTGTTATAGCGCTCCCAATAGAACATTTTTTTTTAAAAAAAGGAAAGAAGAGAAGTGGCACGGGGGGGGTGGGGGGAAGGGCGCGAAAAACCCGTCATTGGAGGAAGACCTGAGGAAAGCAGTTTTCATCAACAATGCCTCAGATACGCTTCCAAAACGGTAGACCACTGGCCATTGTATGAAGAGGTAAATATGTTCTGTTAGGAACCAGTTACTAAAATGGGTCTGTCTGAAATGACAGGGGAAAAAAAAAAACCATGAGTAATCAGTTCCTGCAACTGAGGCTTACTATGAATTTCTGTGAGACAGAATTGATTGCTTAAATATTTTTTCTACAACAAGACCCCTGGAAAAAACCCATGAGTAATCAGTTCCTGCAACTGAGGCTTACTATGAATTTCTGTGAGACAGAATTGATTGCTTAAATATTGGAGTGTATTCCCAAATACCAGTCCATCCTTGAATTTCGACTGAAGAAAAGTTCTGAAGTAATCTACATACCTGAATGAGTGGGTGTCACCACCTCCCACAGAACTGAATACTGCAAGTGCCAATCTTTGAAACAGAGAACTAGACTGAAAAATCCAAATATTCGCCGGGCATTAGTGGAGTTAAGCACATTCCGTACTCAGTTTTAACTTTTTGTGTGGGCATGTTACCAAACTTTCTGTCTCCCATATTTTCTCCCAAGGGACGTTACAGAATCCATTAGAAAGAAGAGACAAGCTGCAAATTGTCCTTCGGGCGTCTGAGAAGGTTTATTGCGATCGATTGGATGGAATAGGTGTCCCTCCTGGAAGTGTTGGTAAGGGCACCGTATTTTACATTCTCAGGGGCACAGAGAGTGGGGGGAAAAACCTTTAGAAAAATTAGCAATCTGTCCGTGGTTCCTGGACAACATGCTTTTTTCCTCCACGTGGCTTTGACAGAATGCTAGGCTACTCCTAGAACGTCCTTTGTTGCATGGTTAACATTAGGGCTGCCAGTCCCCAGTTGGGAGCAGAGGATACCCTGGTTTGGAGCCCCTCCACCAGCTTCAGGGCTGTCAGAAAGTGGGGGGGGGATGGCCGTTGGACACGTCATTATACCCTGCGGAGATTGGTCCCCATAGGGTATAATGGAGAATCAATCCATGGGTCTCTGGGGAGGGGGCTATTTTTTGAGGTAGAGGCACCAAATTTTAAGCATAGCTGGTGGTGCCTCTCCTGAAACCCCCCCCCCCCCATTTCAAAAAGATCGGATCAGGGGGTCCAATTCTATGAGCCCCAAAAGAAAGAGTGATTAACACATGGAACTCACTGCCACAGGAGGTGGCGGTGGCTTACAAGCATGGACAGCTTCAAGAGGGAATTGAATAAACATATGGAGCAGAGGTCCATCGGTGGATGTTAGCCACACGGTATAGATAGGAACTCTCGGTTTGGGGCAGGTGATGCTCTCTATTCTTGGTGCTTGGGGGCGGGGAGGCAACAGTGGGAGGGCTTTTAGTCTCCTGGCCCCACTGGTGGACCTCCTGATGGCACCAGGTATTTTTGGCCACTCTGTGACTGAGTGTTGGACTAGATGGGCCATCGGCCTGATCCAACATTGGCTTCCCTTACGTTCTTATGAATTGGATAAGCATATGGAGCAGAGATCCATCAGTGGCTATTAGCCACAAGGTATAGATAGGAACTCTGGGGCAAGTGATGCTCTGTATTCTTGGTGCTTGGGGGGGGTAAACAGTGGGAGGTCTTCTAGTGTCCTGGCCCCACTGCTGGACCTCCTGATGGCCCCTGGTATTTCTGGCCACTGTGTGACACAGAGTGTTGGACTGGATGGGCCATTGGCCTGATCCAACATTGGCGTCTCTTATGTTCTCAAGGTGCCACCATCCATTATTTTCCAATGGAGGGAAAGCGTTTAAGAAGGCATGCGGTTCCTTCCTGCTTGTTGACCTCAACTGGAAACCCTAGTGGCATCACAAAAGTGATGTCACATCTTTGCTCCTGGCTCCACCCCCAAAGTCTCCTGGCTTCACTCCCAAAGTCCCTAGATATTTCCCAAGTCAGACCTGGCAACCCTACTTAATGTGGGCCTAATTAAGGATTTTATGTGGGGAAGAATCCCTCATATGCACTTAGGTAGGCATTTTATGTGAGGCAAAGTGTGAGTGGAATGCAGAGAATTGCATGCTCGTTTCAGCATCCTCTGGAGTTTATCCATTCTTCACAATAGCCAGCTCCACCAAGCAGTTCTGAAATGTGTATATGTGTGCCTGAGAAAGCATGACTGCCGTGCTCACACTCGTGGTCTCTTGTGGTTCTTCTCCCACCAAGGAGTTTACGGGAAGCTGCAGATGCATAGTGCTTACACCAGGATCTCTTGGACACGCCTTGGAAATGATGTTGCCCCTGGAAACGAAAGGTAAGATTTATTTTTTTTTTCAAATATTGTTGTTTGAAATCTTTCCAAGAACTGGGTTGGATCCTGAGATATCTGCCAGTCCTGATCTTTCCTGCATTTCCCCTCCACCCAGCTGTCCTTCCTGACCTTGGGAAAGTTTCTTCCAGGGGTCATGAGACCCACATGAGCTAAATAGTCACATGGGGTGGGAGGCTGTAGTGGGGAAGGGAAGGGTATGAAATTGCCCTTGCCGCTGCTTCCATGAACACAGTGGATGAAAGATCTACAGTAATTGCATTTGTAGATCATGGGATCCAACCCACTTTTTGAGAGTGCCCATTATCAGCCATCATTGTACTGAGTCCTGTGCAAGTATGGAGAGTTCCAAAGACTTTCTAATCTAAAACTGAGACTGGGGATTGGGACTAAAACACAGACATTCTGGCAGTCGCATTCCCAGTTATCGGATATTGAAGGAAGTGGTGGCGGCTACAAACATAGACAGCTTCAAGCGGGGACTAGATAAACACATGGAGCAGAGGTCCATCAGTGGCTCTTAGCCACAATGTACAGATGGAATACTCTGTCTAGGGCAGGGATGCTCTGTATCCTTGGTGCTGTATCCTCATATTGAATCAGACCATGGGGCCATCAAAGTTGATATTATCTATTCAGACTGACAGCAGATTTCCAGGGTCTCAGGCTGAGGCCTTTCACATCACCTACTACCTTGGATAAACACATGGGATTGGATAAACATATGGAGCAGAGGTCCATCAGTGGTTATTAGCCACAAGGTATAGATGGAACACTCTGGGGCAGTGATGCTCTGTATCCTTGCTGCTTGGGGGGGCCACAGTGGGAGGGCTTCTGGAGTTCTGGCCATGCTGATGGACCACCTGATGGCACCTGGGTTTTGGCCACTGGGTGGAGTGTTGGACTCATTGGCTAGATGGGACACTGGCCCGATCCAATATGGCTTCTGTTATGTTCTTAAGAGCAGAGATCCATCAGTGGCTATGAGCCACAAGCTCTAGAATGGAACACTATGTCTGGGGCAGTGATTCTCTGTATTCTTGGTGCTTGGGGGTGGGGGCAACTGTGGGAAGGCTTCTGGAGTTCTGATCCTGCTGTTGGACCTCCTGATGGCACCTGCTAAAGCGAGTCCTGGCCCCACTGGTGGACCTCCTGATGGCACCTGATATTTTTTGGCCAGTGTGTGACAGAGTGTTGGACTCATTAGCTTCTCTTATGTTCTTATGTACTGTGTCCAGTTTTGGGCACCACATTTTAGGAAGGATGTTGACAAGCTCGAGTGTGTCCAGAAGAGGGCAAACAGGATGGTGAGAGGTTGGAATCCAAGTCTTATGAGGAAAGGCTGAAAGAGTTGGGTACGTTTAGCCTGGGAAAGAGAAGGCTTAGAGGGGACATGGTTGCAGTCTTCAAGTGTTTGAAGGGCTGTCATGTAGGAGATGGAATGGATCTATTCTCTCTTGCTCCGGATATTGCAAGACTAGATCTAATGGGTGGAAATTACAAGGGAGTCGATACTGGCTAAATATCAGGAGAAACTTCCTAACTGTAAGAGTGGTTGAGCAGTGGAACAGACTGCCTCGGGAGGTGGTGGATGCTCCTTTGTTGGACGTTTTCAAGAGGGGGCTGGACAACCATCCTTCGGCTATGTTGTAGGGCTGTCTTTCGGCTGTGCTCCTGCAGAGTGCAGGGGGTTAGACTGGATGGCCTGCAAGGTCCCTTCCAACTCTAACATTCTATGATTCGATGATTCTTATTTATGTATTGATTTAAAATATTTTCATGCCGCCTTTCCACCCGATAAGGGTCCCTGAGGTGGTGAACATAGAAACATAAAAACAGTTGAACGGTTAAAAAGAACATTTAAAATTATAAAATAATTCCGTAAAACACACAGACGCACAAACAGCGTCAGAACTAGGGAAGGGGGCTAATATCCATTATCGGGGCTGTGGCCCAACAAAACAACAAAGTCTTCCCCTGCTGGGAGAATACACCAACAGAGGGAGACAAATGTCCCTGTGGAAGGAGTTTCAAAATTTTGGTGCCATGACAGAAAGCCATTTCAGAGGGCACATACCCTGGTGCTTCAAAAGGAAGGGTGATTTCCCACAAACGCTGCTCCGCGCTCACTCTTCTCTTTGGCCCGATGGTACGTGTCAATTTCACACAAGCTGCTGCGCAACCGCATTTTGCCCCGCAGCTTGGTGCGATTTTCCCCGCGTCTACTCAAGCTTGTTTTTTGAGGATTGAGTAGAAGCGGGGAAAATTGCATGAAGCTGCGGGGCAAAATGCGGTTGCGCAGCAGCTTGTGTGAAATTGACACGTACCATCGGGGCAAAAGGGAGGAGTGAGCATGGAGCAGCGCTTGTGGGAAATCACCCGAAGAGCGTTCTGAGCCGACTCCGAACGCCCCTTGCCTACAAGCCCCACTAGGGGTCGCCAGAAGTCAGCATGACTTGATGGCAAAAATAAGAGTGTGTTTCTGGCTAGGACGGGGCCTCCCTTCAACTGGAGGGCTGCTGCCCTGGGAGGATGCTGGCAAAAAGGACCAGGCTGAGCCAATCAGACCTGGGCTGCGGTGATGATGTCAAAGGATGCAGGTTCACCTGTGTCGAGCCCCCACTAATTGCCATCGCTGCAGCGGTCCAGATCCAAGCCAGGCAGACTCTGTGGGGCTTCCTTCAACATATTCTAGGCTGTTTCAGTGCCCCAGTTCACTCTTCTCGGTCGTCAACCAAAAGGGAGACTGCGAGAAAGAAATCAGAAGAAGACAGAGACTTGGAAGGGCAGCCATGAAGGAACCCTTTAGGGTTGCTATGCAGAGGCAGGCAATGGCAAACCACCCCTGCCCTGACCAGAATGGCCCGGGCTAGCTCAGACTTGTCAGATCTCAGACGCTGAGCAGGGTCAGCCCTGGTTAATATTGGATGGGAGACCGCCGAGGAAGTCCAGGGTTGCTACGCAGAGGCAGGCAATGGCAAACCACCCCTGCCCTGACCAGGATGGCCCAGGCTAGCCCGATCTCATCAGATCTCAGAAGCTTAGTAGGGTCGGCCCTGGTGTCAGCAAGCTGCCATGGTGTTCTGTGTGACTTCTGTTTGTACATATGTGATCCCTGTCCCTGCCAGCTGGCCATTGTGTTTCCCTGCTGTAATGCTAAAGTAAAACAACTGGAGGTTGTGTGGGGGAGAGTATGCTTCGCTACTAGCTTGTTGCTTATCAAGCCTGAGAACGGCACCTGTGTTATGTCTACTGTTTGCCTGTTTCCCAGGACCTGGGCGCGCAACCGTTTTCTTCTGCCCGCCAGCGGGAACGTTATTCATTGGATATGTAACTAACTTGAATCCCTTTATCATGTCTGCCCTAACTGCCTGTCCTCAGTTCTAACAAGGAACGTGTTTGAGTATTCTTTCCAATGCTTTGAAATAAACTTTGCTTTCTTTTGAAACGTGGATTTATTCTCGATGCTTGGGGATCCAACACCTGGTTAGTACTTGGATGGGAGACCGCCAAGGAAGTCCAAGGTTGCTACGCAGAGGCAGGCAATGGCAAACCACCCCTGCCCTGACCAGGATGGCCCAGGCTAGCCCAGAGTTGTCAGATCTCAGAAGTTGAGCAGGGTCCGCCCTGGATAATATTGGATGGGAGACCGCCAAGGAAGCCCAGGGTTGCTATGCAGAGGCAGGCCATGGCAAACCACCCCTGCCCTGACCAGGATGGCCCAGGCTAGCCCGACCTCATCTGATCTCAGGACCCATGAATGGTTGGCCCTGGTTAATACTTGGATGGGAGACTGCCAAGGAAGTCCAAGTTTGCTACCCAGAGGCAGGCCATGGCCAACCACCTCTGCTGTGAAAACCCTACAGGGTTGCCATAAGTCAACTGTGACTCGATGGCCCTTTACAGGCATGCATCTGGAAAGCTTCACCTGATTTTGTGTGTGTGTGTGTGTGCTTACAGGTTTTGGGTACAAGACCCGTTGGACTGGCATCAGGGGGACAGCACTGTCATCAGCTCCTCTTCTTACGAAGCCCACCAAGCGGAAATAACCACTTTGGAAGAGGTCAGCGGTCATAGCATTAGAATCCGCGAACGTCTTCTCTACAGGCATCTAGGTACGCAGTTGGTCATTTTCGGCCTGTGTATTTCTGTGCCAGCATTCGTAGAGACTTCCCAATACCGGCTGTTGGTTTCTCAGAAGCCCTGGTATGTTTAACAGTCATCCTTTGGTGTTATACTCTGACAATTGGTTCCTTTTCCGAGCAGTGGGTGAGATAAACAGAGTCTTAGTCCAATGGCCCATGGGGAGCACTGGAGACTTCGAAAGAGCTCTTCGCTTCTGTAGGCCTTCGTGGCTTCCGTCTCCTTTTCCTCAGTTGGAAATGTGTCGGGAATCTTTCGTGGAAAAAGTGGCCAGATAAGCGATTGTGGAGGAGTCTGTATGGATTGTGTCACTCTGAGCTTCAGGCCTGTAGCCAGGATTTTTTTAATTCAGGGGGCCTTTAAATAAGTCGGGGGGCACCCCACACAGACACCCCCAACGCACCCTCAAGGGAGTGCCACAAATAAACTGAAAAATTGGAAGACGGGGGGCCCTTGGCAGTAAGTTGGGGGGCCGGGCCCCGAGATGCCCCACTGTTAGTACAGGGCTGCTGAGCTTTGAAGAATTTTCAGAGGAAGCCCTAGTCCCTCCTTCCCAAAATAAACAATAAATTATAGTCCATTTTAAGAGTTTTAAATTGGCTTTATTGTATTGTTTGATTGTTATTAGTTTAGATTGCATTATTTGTTGCTGTTAGCTGCCCAGAGCCCGTTCACGGGAAGGGCAGGGTATAAACTGAATTAATTAATTAATTAATTAGTTGCTGTAGATTTTCCGGGATGTGTGGCCGTGGTCTTGGCATTGTAGAACCTGACTTTTCGCCAGTAACTGTGACTGGCATCCTCAGAGGTATAAACACAGAACGATGGAAAGATTTAATTAATTAAAACCCTTCAAAACTGTTTTGAAGGACCTGGCACATTCCAAACTGGACGGGACTGTTTTTTCTCATTACTGTTAAGGTACATCAGACTTAGACGCATGTAAAAAGAGAGGACATGTACAAGCCAGAAGAAATGAAGGTGCAGTTGTTCCCATTAATCTAGCACCTAGAGTTGCCCTGTGGCACTGGCTACCTGGAGAGTTCATTGAGTTTGCCACACACACAGAGTGATATAAACGAAGATTTGATACCGAACCGACAGAACGAATGTTTCCTACCCGAGAAAATCTGATCTTAATTTGTTTCGGAAAATCTCTCTCTGGAAAGTGTACAAGAATTCCCTCTCCGTTGTGGCTTCAGCGTGGCAGAACGACCTCGTCTGCAGCAGTCAAGCATCGTGGGCGCATCTGCCCAAGCGTTGCGCTGCTGCCTCTCCAATCCGGCCATGTGGGTCTTCCTCTGCACCCTGCTCCCAGCCTTGCAGTGTGGATTCATCAACTCAGTGCTTACCAGCTGCTGTTCTTTATACAGTTTCTATCTATGGTACCTGGCATTGTGTTTTATGGCACACATGGCCTGGCCCGCCAAAGTGACATTTATGTCAGATCCGACCCCCGTAACTAATGTGTTTGACTCCTCTGTGTTAGAGTCCTCACTTGGATGCTCTAAAGCAGGGGTCTTCTCCTTGGGCAGGAAGGCAGGATACACATTTTGTAAATAAATAATTAAAATAAATGTGGCTCCGGTGGATGCTGTGGCACCTAGCAACACTTTTCCCGCTGCCCTCCAGAGTTTTTTTAGAAAGTAGGCATAGGTCAGATGGAGCTTTTGCCAAGCAGGGCTTCTGATTGGCCATGCAGATTAAAAGGCATCCTGTTAAAAAAACAACAACACACTTCTGCCTGAAAAGTCGAAGAGTTACAGTGAGAGTTACGCACAGGGGTCATTTCCTGCAGGAGCGCACAGGAGCAGAGCTCCGGCAGTAAAGAGCCCAGGGGGTGGGCACATGCAACAAGCCCCACCCCCTGCTCCCAGCAGCCCTCAGTCAGAGCAAGAAGCAGCCAGGTAAGTTGCAGAGCTCCCCCCGGCCCCCTGGTCCAAAAGAGTCCAGTAGTACCGTTAAGACCAAGTCTTATTCAGGTACAAGCTCTCCCTCCTCTGTAAGGACAGATCTGCACATCCCCCCCCCCGAATAGCTAGCAATCCAAAACAGTCCAGTGGAGCCTGAGCGGTGGATGTTGCCTTCTGACTCACTTCCGGTGATGTCAGGGGGTGTGGCATATGCAAATAAGTTATGCTAATGAGTTATGCTCTCTCTGGAAAGTGCACCTCTTTTTCTACGAAATGACCCCTGGTTACGCATAACTTCACTCCCTGACATTTTGTGTTGGGCTCTGCCTCCAGTGGCAGCCATTTTGCCATTGCACCCATGTAATAACCTCTGTTACCCCATCTTGGGGTTCTGCTAGCTCCTGGCCTCAAAGTGCCTGGGAAGACGGCTGACAGGCCACTCCCATGAGAATGTCTTCATTTACACTCTCGCAAGTTCTCATCTAGAAAGCTGACTAGTTTCCCTCCGCCACTGAGTACCAGGTGCAAGGTCTCTCAGTGTCTAGGATGTAGCTTTGCTGATGCTTTTCTTGACTCATATCCAGCAATTCAGGTATAAGATGTTCAGTTTTAGCCAGGGCTCTTTCTGTAGCAGGCGCTCCTTTGCACATTAGGCAACACACCCCTAATGTAGCCAATCCTCCCAGAGCTTACAGTAGCCCCCTGTAAGAAGAGCTCTGTAAGCTCTTGGAGGATTGGCTACATTAAGGGTGTGTCGCCTAATATGCAAAGGAGTTCCTGCTACAAAAAGAGCCCTGGCTGTGTATCTCAACTCGGGTTCTGGGTTGGCTTCGCTGTGTACGTTCAAGGCCCAGTGGACTGAAGCCTGCCATCATCTAGAAGTTTGATGCTTTCTTAAGATCTCCTTGTAAGCAAACTGGATCTTGCATATATTTTCCTTTTGATTTCTGCAAACCTAGGAGCTCCGGCCCCGAGCTCCCACCCTGCATCAGAATCCCAAAGTCGCCTGCAGGCTTAGAAAGTCTGGGGACCCCTGTTCTAAAGTGTCGAACATTTGCTGTGATGCTTGTTCTGTTTTTGACATGCACAGGACATTCCCACCGATTAGAAGATGGGCAACCGATTCCTCTGGCTGCGGAAATCGGGCTCCTGACGAGGAATATACAAATCAAAACCGACAGCGATTGCACTGGGAGGCTTCTAGTGGGCAGCTTCAGAAATGCCAGTGGGACTGAATATACAGGTATTCAAGTACAAAGGGATTGTTTATTTAATTCATTTGTACTTCGCCTTTATTCCCAGAAGAAAATGCAAAAGGGGGGGTAAAATAGGTACATAAAAATTAACATAACATATGACAAGGTGCATAGTGCAACCTGTCCAAGGTTCCGTGGCACAAGCAGGGATTTGAACTCGGGTCTTCCCTATACTAGTATGGCACTCTTTACCACCATACCACACTGGGTCTCAGTTCCCCTGATTTGAATTGGTCTTTAGATTTTGGATATCTACATTACTGTGGGGGTGGAGGTTTACCCATTTTCAGGGGCCCCAATCCGCTGTCGCTCAGCTGGCCGGTGGGGGGAGCCCCGCCCCCGAGCAGCCCCATTTGCACTGACTTGCCGGGCATGATGATGTCATCTTGGGGTGACGTCATCGTGAAGGGCACCTTGTGTGGGGGGGAATGCTCTAGCACAGGGGTGTCAAACATGAGGCCCGGGGGCCGGATGAGGCCCCCGTAGGTCTTCCATCAGGCCCGCAGTGGAACCGGCCATCTCCTGTTTCCAGTTCCGCTGCTGCTGCTGCTGCATCATCGCTTGCTTCGCCAGACTCTCTTAATCACTCAGCCATTTCGTGTTTTAACCTGGGTCCTAGACTCAGACCTCTGAGCATGAGATTTCTGGGGTGAATGTCAATAAATCAAAACTAGGTTTGCAGCTTACAGAGCTCATGTTTTAAGCATGTTTTTATTTTAAGTAAAAAAAAATTATTTGTGTTTGTGTCCTTTATAAAGTTTACATCTCCGCTACCCGGCATTACATTTTAGGACACACGTGGCCCGGCCCAACAAGGTCACATTTATGCCAGATCCGGCCCTCATAACAAATGAGTTCGACACCCCTGCTCTAGCATCTGAGAAAAAACTCTATGGTAACCATAGAGTTTTCCCCCCTCAAATGCTAGAGCATCCCCCTGCAACGTGCCCTGCACGATGATGTCACCTCCAGGACAGGAGCCCCCCACCAGCAGCAGGTAGGGACCTGGCAACCCTAGCTCCAGGTGAGAAAATACCTGGAGATTTGGGGATGGACCCTGAGGAGGGTGGAGTTTGGGGAAGGGAGGGACTTCAAAGGGTTATAATGCCATAGAGCCCACCTTCCAAAGCGGCCGTTTTCTCCAGGGGAGCTGATCCCAGGAGATCTCCAGCTGCCATCCGGAGGGTGGCAACCCTAGTGATTGTTCAGCATTGTTGCCCAAATACCGGAGCGTCCGGCATTGCCGGCAACATAATGACATAACTCCCGGCATGTTCCAGAAGTGATGTTGCTGCATCTCTGGCCTAAGGCTGATGGGCGGCAGGGCCCGAGTGGGGCAGGGAAAGCCCTGCTGCTGTGCTTCTTCAAGGAGTTGTGGATTCTGAAAGAGAAACTGCTCTCTTAGTGCAAGACCCAGTTTGGTGTAGTCGATAGGAACGCGGACTCTAATCTGGGAGAACTGGGTTTGATTCCCCACACCTCCACTTGGAGCTGCTGGATGACCTTGGGCCAGTTAAAGTTCTCTCAGAGCTGCTCTCTCAAGAGCAGTTCTCAAAAGAGCTCTCTCAGCCTCACCTACCTCACAGGGTGTCTGTTGTGGGGAGGGGAAGGTTGTAGGCCTCTCTGAGACACCAAGTGAAGGGCAGGGTATATATCCAATCTCCTCCAACTCCTCCTCCTCCTCTTCTTCTTCTACATTTCAGGTGTGCTGCAGCTTTCCAACGTCGAGATCCTAAGCTTTGGATCTTCCCAGTTCCCTGCAGTGGACATCACGAGTGCGTCCTCTGAGTCCTTCATCATCTCCTCCAGCATTCACCTAAGCTGCGGGGTCGGCATCCAAGCAGTGGCAAGCAGCGGCCTCTTACTGCGGGACAACGTGGTATTCGGCACAGCCGGTCACGGCATTCACTTGGAAGGCCAAGACCATTCTCTCCTCAGGAATCTGGTCGTTCTGAGCCAGCAGCCAGAGGGGGCACCCTCCTGGGTGGCCGGCATCAAAACCAACGCGGTCGATAACGCCCGCTTACGCAGTAACGTCGTGGCAGGTTCCGAACGGATCGCCTTTCACATCAGAGGGCAGGAATGCTCCTCAGCGGAAGAGCTTTGTGGTGACAACGTGGCTCATTCAAGCCTTCACGGGGTCCATCTGTCCAGAAGAGACGGCTTTCCTAACTGCACCAAAATCGCAGGCTTCCTGGCCTACAAGAACTACGACTACGGGGTCATGTTTCACCTTGAAGGAAACGTAGCGGTAGAGAATGTGACACTGGTAGACAACAGTGTCGGTCTTCTCCCGGTTTTGTTCTGCCCCTCCACTGAGCCGCGGTGCCACCTCGGGAAACAGCACGTCAAACTTAGGAACTCGCTACTTTTGGCCACCAGCTCTTCTTTCGATTGTATCAAGGACCGGATCCACCCCCTTTCAGCTCACCTGACAATGCGGGATCGAGCGCCGCGTAGTCCTTGGAGGGGTCGTGTCGGGATTCTGTGGCCTCCTTTTACCTCTCAGCCCAGCTGCTGGCCTGATCATCCGTGGCATAAAATTCGCAATTATTCGGCAGTGCTAGGAATCATGACGTTGCAAGGTGGGGGCTCCGTTTAAGATTCTATCTATCTGAAACCAGCTTTGCACCAAAAGAAAGAAAGAAAGACAAGAAATGATACTTTTGTCTAACTTCGTGTTTTAACTCTTGAGTGGTCCTCGGACTCTCCCCGAAATGGACAAAATTGGTTGCACTTTCCAAAGAGATAGCCACTTTAGTCTGCTACAGTAAAAACAAGCAGAGTCTTGTGGTACCTTAGAGACATATTTACACAAGATCTATACTAATGTTAAGATTTTGTGGACTGCAGCCTAGTTCAGGGGTTCTCAACATGGTGCCCGTGGATGCCAACACCTTTCCTGGTTCCCTTCCCTTTTTTCCCCCCTGAAAAGGGGGCAGTAGGCCAAATAAGTTTGGGAACTTCTGAGCATCCCTGACGAGTGTTAGTCTAGCTGCTGCTTAAAGACTGCCAGACTGAGGGGGTCGCTCACCACCTCCCTAGGCCACTGATTCCAGCGTTGCACAACTCTTACTGCCAATCCCCCCCCCCCCTAATATTCATCCGGTACCTTCCCGCTCTTAATTTAAACTCATGATTGCCAGTCCTCTCCTCTGTTGCCAACAAGAAGGCCAATGCTATGCTGGGGATTATTAGGAAGGGTATTGAAAACAGATCAGCCAATATCATAATGCCCCTATATAAATCAATGGTGCAACCTCTTTTGGAATACTGTGTGCAGTTCTGGGCACCACACCTTAAAAAGGATAATATAGCTTTGGGAAAAGTGCAGAAAAGGGCAACTCGAATGATAAAAGGGTCGGTACACTTTCCCTATGAGGAAATGAAATAAAAGGGCTTAATTCCGAAGGGCTGTCGAGGGAAGTCGGTCCATCGTCGACTGTTCCCAACAGTGGGTGATGAGCCAGTCATCACGAGCGGTGGCCAAGATCTGTGGGTGCCGCTGGGACATTATTATGCTGGGGATTGTTAGGAAGGGTATTGAAAACAGATCAGCCAATATCATAATGCCCCTATATAAATCAATGGTGCGACCTCATTCTGTGTGCAATTCTGGTCACCACACCTTAAAAAGGATATTATAGCTTTGGAAAAAGTGCAGAAAAGGGCAACTCGAATGATAAAAGGGTTGGTACACTTTCCCTATGAGGAAAGGTTAAGGCACTTAGGGCTCTTTAGCTTGGATAAATGACGACTGAGGGGTGACGTGATTGAGGTTTATAAGATTATGCATGGGAAAGAACAGGTAGAGAAAGAGGCACTTTTCTCCCTTTCTCACAATACAAGAACTCGTGGGCACTCCATGAAATTGCTGAGCGGTCGGGTTAGAACGGATAAAAGGAAGTACCGTACTTCTTCACCCAAAGAGTGATTAACACTTGGAATTCACTGCCACAGGAAGTGGTGGCGGCTACAAGCGTGGACGGCTTCAAAAGGGAATTAGATAAGCACACGGAGCAGAGGTCCATCAGTGGCTATTAGCCACTAGGTATAGATAGGGGCTCTGGGGCAAGTGATGCTCTGTCTTCTTGGTGCTTGGGGGGGCCAACAGTGGGAGGGCTTCTAATGTCCTGGCCCTACTGGTGGACCTCCTGGTGGCACCTGGTATTTCTGGCCACTGTGTGATACAGAGTGTTGGACTGGATGGGCCTTTGGCTTGATCCAACATTGGCGTCTCTTATGTTCTTATGTTCCCTCCTCCTCTAAGTGACATCCCTTCAAACACTTCAAGAGAGCCATCATGTCCCTCCTCAACCTCCTCCTCTCCAGACTGAACATTCCCAGGTCCCCCAGCCTCTCCTTATAGCACTTGGTCTCCAGGCCCCCGATCATCCTCCTCGTCACTCTCCTCTGCACCCACTCCATTCTGTCCGCTTCCTTTTTGAAGCGAGGCCTCCAGAACCACACACAATACTTCAGGTGTGGCCTGACAAATGTGGTATACAGTGGGACTATGACATTTTGTGAAGGAGCTTCTGGTTTCCCTCTCACCCTGCTCTTGCCAGTGGAAAAAGTTGGAGGGGGGCCCTTCCCCCACATTTCTGTGGCTCCACCTGTCCTTCCTAGAGAACACAGAGCCAGAGAAAAGGGGTGAAAAGCCATCCTCCCCCAGTGTGGTATAGTGGTTAAGAGTGGTTGACTCTAATCCGGAGAACCGGGTTTGATTCCCCACTCCCTCACATGCAGCTGCTGGTGTGACCTTGGGTCAGTCACAAGTTATTTCAGTGCTGTTCTCTCAGAGCTCTCTCAGCCCCACCTACCTCACAGGGTGACTGTTGTGGGGAGAGGAAGGGAAGGTGATTGTAAGCCGCTCTGAGACCCCGAGTGAAGGGCGGAGTATAAATCCAACTGTCGTTGTCTCCTCCTCCTCTTTCTTCTCCTTCTCCTGCTCCTCCTCCTCCCCCCTCTTTCCACTGGCAAAAACAGCATGGGAAGGAAACCGGAAGCTCCTTCTCCCCCCCCCTTCCAGCGCTCCCCCTCAGTGCTGACCAAACAAGAGCTTTTTAACATGAGTTCCTTGAGGCACATCTGACAGCAAGTCAGCTGTGCAACCCTGACCTGATGTGTCTTGGATATATCCTGTAGTTTTGCTCTCTTAGAGGATTCAGTGGCCAACCCTTTCCAGCGTGGTGTATTCGGACTGTCAGGGAGCTGACATATAGGGTGGAGGAGGGGAGTGACCCTCCTCCACCCTATATGTCAGCTCCCTGACATGGACTTCAGGGCTCTTTTTGTAGTAGGAACTCTTCTGCATATTAGGCGACACACCCCTAATGTAGCCAATCCTCCGAGAGATTACAGAGCTCTTCTTACAGGGGGCTACTGTAAGCTCTTGGAGGATTAGCTACATTAGGAGTGTGTCGCCTAATATGCAAAGGAGTTCCTGCTACAAGAAGAGCCCTGATTTGGATTTATACCCTGCCCTTCACTTGGAGTCTCAGAGTGGCTTACAACCTCCTTTCCCTTCCCCTCCTCACAAGAGACACCCTGTGAGGTAGGTGGGGCTGAGAGAGCTCTTTCCAGAACTGCCCTTTCAAGGACAGCTCTTGTCAGAACTATGGCTTGCCCTGTTCCCAAGAGGATTGTTAAAACAGGACAATAGATATATTATAAATTAATCCAATTTGGGCATATTGTAGGCATTTCGGATAAATTAAAATGTTATTCCTTCCTTTGTTACGACGTTTCGTACAAATTTGTACTATGGGGATTATAAGCAAAACAAAATACATATAAATGAAAGAACTGTGGCTTGCCCAAGGTCATCCAGCAGCTGCAAGTAGAGGAGTCGGGAATCAAACCCGGTACTCCCAGATTAGCGTCTGCACACTTAAGTACTACACCAAACTGTCCCATTCATCCTTCTTTGTTCTTTATCATTGCCAGATGTCACCTTTGCTGGCTTTAGGAAGACTTGCTACAGCGATGACAGAGACGTCTGCATCATGACCAGTCCTGACAGCAGGGGCCTACTGCATGTGATCACATCGAAGAGGACAAGAATGCTCCAAGTCAACGAAGAGAATGTGTTTCACTTTTATCCGTCGCAAACTGGGTAAAAAGGTTTTGTTAGTTTTAAGTACCATGTTTAACCCAAAGGAACGCTACTCTGAATATAGGACAACCCCTCTTCAAAATGTTTTTTGAACTACCATACACAACCATTGAAGCTTTATTCAAGGTATTTAATTATTTACTTCCAATTTATACCCCGCCTTGCCGGTACAAACTGGCTCAAGGCGGCTTACATAAGGCACGCACACTTCCTCAGATACAGTGAAATGGAAAGTAACAGTTCATTGATATATAGAGAGGGTGAACAGTGAATTAGCATACAGCATGATGATGCTGTTTTAGCAGATGCAAAAACTAAACAGTTATAATAAAGTTAATTTTCTTTGCATTTAATTTCGGGGGAAACACAGTAAATATGTCAAAACAGGAGACTGCTCGTGTAAAAATATCCTTTTACTTTTGTTACACTCCATTTGTCTCCTCTCAAGCATGGAGGTAATTAACAGCGATTTTTTCTTTGAGGTGAGGTGAATGGCTGGGCAATGTATGTATGCTTGGAGCAAGCTTCAAAGTAATGGTAACTCTGTAAGAGATTTGTACCTTCTTAAGCTTAAGGGGCCTGTCCTATTTTAACATCTGATAGGGCATGGATAGAAAGAGGGACAGAGGATTTGCATTTTACCCATTTCTTTTGGATCCCTTGCTCAGTTTGGTGCTGTGCTAAAAGTCTTCTTATGAACGTTTTCTTTTTAATAAATACTTTATAACTTCTGATGCTGGTAGTGGTTCTCTGTACCACAAAGACCTCTGCTGTCTTGGACACGCTATTTTAAAAGGAGCGCTGGGGGGGAAGGCAGTCAGGCAGTTGGCAAGTGCCTATTCTTCCAGGGGCACGCAAAGCATTAAACTGCCACCGTGGTGACCAGGCGCTGGGCAGCGGGAGACACAGAGGCAAGGCCTCAGAACTTTGAAGGGAAGCTGGGAGCCCTGACCTTCCCAGCAGGGTATTCCTTACAAAGGTCAGGTGGTGGTTGTGACTTAACTGGAGAGAGAGAGAGAAAGCCCCTCCAAGTGTTGGGCAAAACCTTGGAGGGCAGGGCAGAATAGAGCCTGCAATTCAGAGCAGGCCTGTTCCGCCACAGCAGATAGAGACAAATTCTAGCAAAATGGAACCCAAACAAAGGGTGATTCTGCACTAGACCTTAGACCCTGGTTCAACCCTGTCCCCGAACTTACATTCTACCCTACACTCGAGTTCACCGCTGTAATTATCTTGGGGTGTTCTTTGTTTCCACATTACATTGAGGTCAGCCTGGTTTCGCCCCACACGCGTCCCGGGATAAACGGATGCTGTTACAACCAGGGATAAATGCAAGGTATTGTGTCGTGAGTTGAACTCTGATAAAACCAGGGATGAGATTCAAGTGCGGAAAGGACCACAGTAAACATAGTGGCACGTAGTCTTCAGCTTCCAAATGGATGTTGCAGAAAGATAAACCCATGGATCCGGAAAAGACCTTACTAAAAACTGTGGTTTCTGTGTCCTGTGTAGTCTTCTGAATCTGCTTTGGTCTGAAATAATACATGGAAAGATGCATTACTTCTGTTTCCTTTGATGGTCCATGGTTCATTTCAGATATTTTTTTCCAAATCAAGCCTTTCTTGTTACTGGTGAACACAGGTTCCAACCAAAGCGAGCAAGAAACACTGCTGAGATTGAGGGCAACCTATATTGTCATGTGTTTGTAGACACCGGGGCTTGGCTGAAAAAGAACATGAAGTCTTGGTTTATTTTAGATGTGACTTTGTGAAACCAAGATTTGGCTCTTGGATGATCATATTTTGGATCGCCTCACCAAATGCTGGCTTCATGACCTTTGACCTCTCCCTGTCTCCCTTGCAGGGACCTGACTGGTACTGCATGTTCATACATCACACAAAACCAGAGTTGAAGCAAAAATGTTGGCTTCATGTCCTTTGACCTCTCCCTGTCTCCCTTGCAGGGACCTGACTGGTACTGCATGTTCATACATCATACAAAACCAGAGATGAAGCAAATTGGGGTTAATAAACCAATTTCAAACTGTGGTTTCAGATCCCATTTTAGGCAAATTTCACAAGTGCTGGGTTATGCACTTTCAATGCACGTTAGCAATTGTTTGCAAATAGATTTTCTTGTTTAGCACAGGAAAATCAAGCTGCAAAGGGTTGCTGAAGCATATTGAAAGTGCATTATCCAATGCGTGTGAAATTAGCCATAATGTACCGTACGTAACCATAGTTAATGGGGCAGCCTGTGTTTGGATGATCACAGTAACCATAGTTAGTTTAATTAAACCATGGTTTCATGTGACATCTGAACCAAACCCGTAGCTTTCTCCATCACTGCCAGAAGAAGAAGAGATTGGATTTATACCCCGCCCTTCACTACCCGAAGGAGTCTCAGAGCAGTTTACAATCTCCTCTCCCTTCCTCTCCCCACAAAAGGCACCCTGTGGGGGAGGTGGGGGTGAGAGGGCTCTCTCGAGGACTGCCCTTGAGAGAACAGCTCTGAGACAACGTGTGACTGACCCAAGGTCACACCAGCAGCTGCATGTGGAGAAGTGGGGAATCAAACCCGCTTCTCCCAGATTAAATTCTGGGCTCCTAACCACTACATCAAACTGAATATACCACTACACCCTTTGTTTGATTTTCGTCTGTCAGTAATACAAAAAGCCTCCTGGACTGAGTCCTGGGTGGTTTCTCCTGACTCTGACATTTCCTCCATTCTCTGACAGAGAAAATGAGTCAAGTGTTGACTCGTGCGTCGATGGGATGTGTGTGGGTTCGAGAAAAGCCCTCTTCAAAGATTTGGATGGCAGTGCCCTTGGATTGGACCCACCCGTGTCTGTTTTCCCAAGGTCGGAGTCTGAGTGGGAGCAGCCATGTTTGGATGCTGGTAAGTTGCATGTGAACAATCGTACAATGATTCTGACAAAAATTGCTCAGAGAGAGAGAGAGAGAGAGAGAGAGAGAGAGAGAGGGGTGAATATAGTCTGCTGGATTGTTGGTTTTGGTGGGCAAACCTTCTTTAATAACCATCTGAACATGGTGGTTTCTGGATGTGTATTTGCTGCGTTCTGAACGAATGACAGGTAACAAGAAGAAAACGTTCAGTTCCTGTTTGAGGTGCTCTCTCCTGTATGTGTTATTTCGGGTCAAATGACTTTAACTCACCAGAGCCTTGATGAGCATTTTGTTTATTTATTTATTATTTTCAGAATTCACACCCAGCCTTTCTTTCCTCACAAGGGCCACCAAGGAGGCTAACAATTTAAAACACATGATAAAAAAATCACGTTATAAAACCATTAAAATCGCCCTCCTCCCAAACATGTATCGTTAAAACGAATTTTAAATTTTTTAGAAACAGAGTTAAAATATATGCATAACGGTTAAATGACACAGATTCAGGTGGGTAGTCGTCTTGGTCTGAAGCAACAGACCAAAGTTTGAGTCCAGCGGCACCTTTAAGACCAACAAAGTTTAATTCTCGGTATAAGCCTTCACGTGCATGCGCACGTCTTCAGATTCATTAAGACAGACTTCCTCAGGCCTTATGTATAGGGAGGGATAGATTCAGGTGGGTAGCCGTGTTGGTCTGAAGCAACAGACCAAAGTTTGAGTCCAGTGGCACCTTTAAAACCAACAAAGTTTAAATCTCGGTATAAGCCTTCGCATGCATGCGCACGCCTTCAGATTCATTAAAACAGACTTCTTCAAGTCTTACATATAGGGAGGGATAGATTCAGGTGGGTAGCCCTGTTGGTCTGAAGCAACAGAACAAAGTTTGAGTCTGGTGGCACCACTAAGACGAACAAAGTTTAATTCTGGAAAGTGTGCATGCCCATGAAAGCTTGGGGGGGGCAACAGTGGGAGGGCTTCTAGTGTCCTGGCCCCACTGGTGGACCTCCTGATGGCACCTGGTGTTTTTGGCCACTGTGTGACACAGAGTGTTGGACTGGATGGGCCATTGGCCTGATCCAACACTGGCTTCTCTTATGTTCTTAAGGGGCCCCTGGACTCAAACTTTGTTCAGTTAAAATACATGGAAACCATAAGAACGTTGGTTGGGAAGGAGGGATCATTGAGGGAATGCCAAGCAAAACAAAGAAGAGTCTTCACCTGCTGGCAGAAGATGGCCACAAAAGGGGACAGACATATCTCCCTGGGAGAGAGTTGCAGAGCTTTGGTGCCATGACTGAGAAGGGCCTCTCCCGGGTTGCCACCCACTTAATCTCATCGTGGGCAAGATGGTCCACATTTATTCTAGAAGAAGAAGAGAAGGAGGAAGAGATTGGATTTATAACCTGCCCTTCACTACCTGAAGGCGTCTCAGAGCGGCTTACAATCTCCTTTCCCTTCCCCTCCCCACAACAGACACCCTGTGAGGTAGGTGGGGCTGAGAGAGCTCTCTCGAGGACTGCTCGTGAGAGAACAGCTCTGAGAGAACTTGTGATTGACCCAGGGTCACACCAGCAGCTGCGTGTGGAGGGCTGGGGCTGGGGAATCAAACCCGGTTCTCCTAGATTAGAGTCCGCGCTCCTAACTACTACACCAAACTGGCTCTCTCTTAGTACAGCAGGATAATTTTATTCGCTTTTTGCAAGCATTTTGAGATCTCTTAATGAGCCAGGCTTTTCTAAACAGTTAACCGAATCAGACTCTTCTCGAATCCCACCGAGAAGAGGAGGTGTGCCCCTCCCCAAGCAGCTTGGCATCAAAGGCAGCTCAAGCCATTCAAAACAAACGACCTGTTTCCAAAGAGCCATTTTGTTATACAGCCATGTGTTGTGGAAGTGCATGCAGGGAGCCTCTTGTTCTCTTCCCCGATTAAGACTCTGTTCTGTGATTCCAAACCACACGCTTTAATTACAATTAGCATCTCCTGAGCCTGCTGCTCCAGAATGGCGGCCATTTTGCAGGGAAGTAGCATCGTTTACGGCTCCGGCAGTACGGCGCGCGATGCAAGGGACTGTAATTAATCCCGTTTTCCATCCTGCCCTAGAAACCGATTAAGCACAAAGAGAACTTTAATCTTTAAACAAAATGTCTAATCTTTAAACAAAATGTCTAATGTCTCACCCGGTAGAAAGCATTTCTCTAAGGATCCCTCTCTCTGGCTGCTTAGAGGGCTGATTAATTCACTGTCTTGGCATAAATAGGCTTCTTTTCTTCCCACCCCCGCCTGCTTTTCTGACCTGATTATGAATCCAAAGGCAGCGCCGGTGCCCCGGCGGCCGCTCCTATGCCAGGCTGCCCTTTCAGAACCGGGTTAATTCTATTGTGTGTTTAATGCGCATCACTCACAACTGGGCTCTGAGATTTCATGGCGCTTTTAAAGATCATCTGATAGGCAGAGGTTAACAAATGTCAAGAAAGCAGCCCCACCGCCAGTGCTGTGCTAAGAATTTCTGCGGGGCTTAACTTCGAAGTCGTGGGTCCCCAACGTGGTACCCGTGGGTGCCATGCTTCCTGCCGACACATTTCTTGGGGTCCACCAAGTTTTTTTAGAAGGTGGGTGCAGCCAGGTGTGGCTCTTGCCCAGCAAGGCTTCTGATTGGCCACTGAAGATCTGATCGACTATGATGGTTAAAATAACGCTGTTTGTGTTATTCTCTCTCACTCCCCTTTTCCGGAGTATTTTTTAAAACACCCCTCTTCCCCCTGCACTTTGGCTTCCTCTGTGTTTGGCTCCTCCTCCTGTGACAGCACTTTTAGTGCTGGCTCCGCCTCCCGAAGCAACCATTTTTGGGTTGCACCCGCCACTCGTGTCAGAATTCTAAACCTGCTCACAGGCTCAAAAAGGTCGGGGACCCCGGTTCTAAGCAGTAATGACGTGTGATCCATGAAGCACCTGGGCGGTGTGCTTTAAGAAAGACACAGACCAATAGGAATGGATCCAGGGGAGGGCACCGAGGATGGTCAGAGTGTAGGCTTCCCAAGTCCCCCCGCGGGGCGGGGAAACCCCCACCCCAAAGGCCTGTTCCCTGGCGCCGCCAGATCGGGCCCTAGGGGGAGCTCCTCCCCGACATGCGCGTCACCTGGAAGTGACGCGACCACGCCGGGCACTCTATAGTTTTCCCTTGTATGGCTGTGGCCCCGCCCCCAGCGTGCCTGGTGTCATCACGTCACTTCTGGCGAAGATCGACTTGGCAACCCTATCAGAGAGTGGAAAACAAGTCTTATAGGGCAAGGTGGAAGGACCTGGATATGTTTCCCCTTGGAGAAGAGAAGGCTGATGGTGGTCTTCAAAGACCCAAAGGATGCTGTCAGATGGGAGAGGGCAAAGGTTTGCGCCTGCTGTTCCAGAGGGTGCCTAGATTTAATGAACTCAAGTTACAAGAGAGTTTTACTGACCCCTCCTCTTTCCCCCAAATTAGAGTCGCCAAGTCCATCGGAAACACTGGGGGGTTCTGGGGGACGTTTCGGGAGCCAGAAGCATTGTTATGTGTCATGCCTACATCACCCAAAAGTGACATAGGCATGTTGGGGGGTGACGCTCTGGTTTTTGGGCAAAACTCTATGGTAAAAGTCAGCCTCAAACCACAGAGTTCTGCCTAAGAACCAGAGCACCGCCCACCGACGTGCCTACGTCACTTCCGAATAATGTAGGCACGTCGTGTTTATTTCTGGCGATGTCGCCGTTCTTTTGGGAGGAGGGTTTCCCACAAAACCAGGGAATCCCCCACCCCTTACTGGGGAATAACAACCTTACTCCAAATCTAGCCTACTCTTTTGGGAAAAAATAGGAGGGCCTTCTCAAGTTAGTGTATTCATTCAGCTATAGGTTTTCGTGCCTCGGTCCCATCAGGCTCTTGGCCCCACCCTGCCCAGTACCGTGGTTCATTGGCTACCAGAAATGGTACCACATGGGTCTTGGGTGACTAGATCTCGAAGGATGCTACCTGGCCACCTACTCACCTACTTCTGGACATGGAGCAGGGGTCACTGGCGGTGTGTGGGGGGATGTATTTGTGAATCCCCTGCATTGTGCAGGGGGTTGGACTAGATGACCCTGGAGGTCCCTTCCAACTCTATGATTCTAAGATTTCTCTGTTCACTCAGCAATTCAGGATTCACACACGTGCCTTGCCTGTTTCAACTGCGTTGTGTGAGCTAAGTATCGATGGTAATTTTTGCAGAGCTCCGGGAGTTTCATCCCCCTCCTGACACCACAAGAGTAGTGTCAAAGTTGCTTCCCTTGTCCTTTAGAAGTTACGGGTGAGACGTTCAGGCCAGTTCTTGCTATCGGAGTCTGGCGTGTGGACAGGCACACAGTCATGTGGAGAATGAATATCATGAACTGGCTGTATTTGTCAGGAGCTGGTTGTCACGGTCATGGAGACAGTCAAGGATTCCCTAAGCGGACAAACCATCCGGAGGCCTTTCTTCATCTTGCATTTTTTTTATGGTGTCCTCCTGACACTTTTAGGAGCAGTATATATCTAAATCTGTAAAGTGCCAAGCAACAAACACATGTTTGGAAATGCACAGTCTGACTTGGGAGATCAGGGAAACGCGACCACGAACATAGCAGCAGACACTGAGACGCTAAACGTGAAGGAGGCGGACCCCATCGGCTCACTGGAGAAACCGGGCCAGGCTGTGGCATGGGTGTGGCCAGGCACTGATAGCTGTGGTGAGGCTGGAAAGCATACACGGATGTCATTTGCCATCTGTGGGTTGGGAAATGGAGATGTTTGTGGAGATTTGAGGACGGAGCGAGCCTGGGGAGGGCAGTGTTCATGGAGGGAAGGGGCCTCGGTGGGATATAATGACATAGCGCACCATCCATGGCAGCCATTTTTTCCAAGGGAACTAATATCTCTAGCCTGCAGACCAATTAAGAACATAAGAGAAGCCAATGTTGGATCAGGCCAATGGCCCATCCAGTCCAACACTCTGTGTCACACAGTGGCCAGAAATACCAGGTGCCATCAGGAGGTCTAGCAGTGGGGCCAAGACACTAGAAGCCCTCCCACTGTTGCCCCCCCCAAGCACAAAGAAGACAGAGCATCACTTGCCCCAGACCGAGAGTTCCTATCTATAAGAACATAAGAGAAGCCAATGTTGGATCTGGCCAGTGGCCCATCCAGTCCAACACTCTGTGTCACACAGTGGCCAAAAACACCAGGTGCCACCAGGAGGTCCAGCAGTGGGGCCAGGACACTAGAAGCCCTCCCACTGTTGACCCCCCCCCAAGCACCAAGAATACCGAGCATCCCTTGCCCCAGAGCCACTATCTAGACCTTGTGGCTAATAGCCACTGATGGACCTCTGCTCCATATGTTTATCCAATTCCCTCTTGAAGCCATCCATGCTTGTAGCCGCTGCCACCACCTCCTGTGGCAGGGAATTCCATGTGTGAATCACTCTTTGGGTGAAGAAGTACTTCCTTTTATCCGTTCTAACCCAACTGCTCAGCCATTTCATTGAGTGCCCACGAGTTCTTGTATTGTGAGAAAGGGAGAAAAGTACCTCTTTGTCATTCTAGGAGATCTCCAGGCCCCACCTGGGAGTTGGTAACCCTAGTAATGGGAGGGGATTTCCCTGGAGCCTGCAGAGCCACCAACAAGGGGCAGGTCCAGTTATTGTGTCGATCATTGAGGGCATGGCCAATAGGAGTCTTGCCTGGAAGGCTATCAGGGAAGAGGAGAGGAGGCCCTGGGCAAAGAGGTGGAGAGTGAAGGAACTACCCTACTTGGCAAGCCTGCATGGCTCCAGGTCAGCATAGGCTGAATAAAGGGAACGCAAGAGATGCTCTCTGAAGCCTTCTCCCATAGCTTGTCAAGATTTAGCCTGGAGAGGAGACGACTGAGAGGTGAGAGGATAACCATCTTCAAGTAATTGAAGGGCTGCCATCTAGAGGATGGTGCAGGGTTGTTCTCTGTTGCCCCAGAAGGCCAGACCAGAACCAAAGGGTTGACATTAGATCAGAAGAGTTTTCTGCTAAACATTAGGAAGACCTTCCTGACAGATAGAGC